>NC_091824.1:150725134-151025134 GCF_038994185.2 Dermacentor albipictus | reverse complement strand
CAAACGTAACATATGGGAGAACGTCGTCCCAGTTCTTGTGGTCGACGTCAACATACATGGAAATCATATCAGCGATCGTTTTGTTTAGCCTTTCTGTGAGCCCATTCGTCTGGGGATGGTAAGCAGTGGCTTTGCGGTGAACTGTACCACTGAGAAGCATGATATCTTCTGTGAGCTTCGCTGTAAATGCTGTGCCCCGGTCTGTTATAACCACTCTAGGGGCACCGTGGCGGAGTACGATACCATTTACAAAGAAGGTCGCAATATCATTAGCGGTGCCTCGTGGGAGAGCTCTGGTTTCAATGTATCGTGTAAGGTAGTCTGTGGCAACAGCAATCCAGCGGTTACCAGCCCTCGACGTGGGGAATGGTCCAAGCAAATCTATGCCAACCTGCTGAAAAGGGATCCTCGGAGGATCCACGGGATGGAGAAGTCCAGCAGGACGCACGGGTGGTGTCTTGCGTCTCTGGCAGTCGCGGCATGTCTTCACGTATTGCTTTACGTCACGGCGAAGGTTAGGCCAGAAGTACTTTTGGCGTATGCGTGAAAACGTCCGTGCGAAGCCCAAGTGGCCCGAAGATGGCTCGTCGTGAGAGGCCCGCAGGATGTCGTCACGTAGTGAAGACGGCACTACAAGGAGGCAGGCGGTTGCGGTCGAGTGAAAACCTAATTTGTAGACCACGCCATCGCGGAGAAAAAAGGAGGATAACTTGCGCATAAACATACGAGGCGGCTCTGGTAGACGGTTCTCAAGGTAGTCGATGAGCGGCCGGAGTTCTGAATCATCGCGCTGTTGCTTGCTGATGTCTGATGCTGTGATAATGGACAGAAATGCGTCCTCTTCAGCAAAGTCGTTTGGCGACGGTTGAAGTGGAGCACGTGACAGGCAGTCGGCGTCGGTGTGGATACGCCCGGACTTGAATACTATCGTCATATCGTATTCTTGCAAGCGAAGACTCCAGCGTGCAAGACGGCCAGATGGATCCTTCAGATTGGCGAGCCAGCACAATGAATGGTGATCTGTCACAACTCGAAATGATCGGCCGTACAAATATGGTCGGAACTTAGTAATTGCCCACACCACAGCCAAGCATTCCTTTTCCGTAGTGGAATAGTTCCTTTCAGCTGGAGACAAAGTGCGGCTTGCGTATGCAATCACGCGTTCGGCTCCATCCTGCCACTGGACGATGACGGCACCCAGGCCAACGTTGCTGGCATCCGTGTGCAACTCGGTGTCACTGTCTTCGTCAAAGTGTCCTAGAACAGGAGGTGTGCGCAGACGTTTCCGGAGTTCACAGAAGGCTTCTTGTTGGTCCTGCTCCCAGACAAACGGAACATTATCCTTAGTCAACCGTTGCAAAGGTTCGGCTATCCGTGAAAAGTTAGCCACGAAGCGTCGATAATATGCGCAAAGCCCTAGAAAACGGCGGAGTTCGTGTTTGTTCGAAGGTGTTGGAAACGAAGCAACAGCAATGGTTTTGTCGGGGTCTGGTCGAATGCCTTCGTAGCTGATGACATGGCCTAAAAATTTGAGTTCGTCATACCCGAAATGGCATTTTTCAGGCTTTAAAGACAGACCAGCAGTACGAATTGCGGCAAGAACTGCTTGTAAACGCTGGATGTGCTGCTCAAAAGTTTCTGAGAACATAACGATATCATCTAAATAGACAAGGCATGACTGCCACTTGAGACCTGATAGAACCGTGTCCATCATGCGCTGAAAAGTAGCAGGCGCAGAGCACAATCCGAAAGGAAGGACCTTGAATTCGTAGAGTCCGTCAGGCGTAATAAATGCGGTTTTCTCACGGTCACGCTCATCAACCTCTATTTGCCAGTAGCCGCTGCGAAGGTCCATCGATGAGAAGTATCGAGCGTGTCGAAGGCGGTCCAAAGAGTCGTCGATGCGGGGAAGGGGATAAACGTCCTTCTTCGTAACGTTGTTCAGCTTGCGATAGTCACCGCAAAAACGCAGTGTGCCGTCTTTCTTTTTCACCAGAACCACAGGTGACGCCCATGGACTGGTGGAGGGCTGTATGATATCGTCGGTAAGCATTTGTTGGACTTGATTTCGAATGGCGTCTTGCTCTTTACGAGAAACACGGTAGGCACGTTGGCGCACAGGTCTGTCATTGGGATTTGTAATAATTCTGTGTTTCGCAATAGGCGTTTGGTTGACCTTCGATGTTGAAGCGAAACAGTCCGCAAAAGACTGTAAAAGGCTCCAAATGCTAGCCTGTTGTTCAGCTGATAATTTAGAATTTACATCAATATTGTTGTTGGCTGGTACGTCACAGTTAGAATCTTCATCAGTGTGTCCTACAGTTAAACAAGCGGGAAAGTCACTGACTGGCTCCAAATAGGCAATGGCAGTTCGTGGGGCGAAGTGCTGGTATTCACGACTGAAATTGGTCACTAAAATCTGAGCAGTCCGTGACGACAGCTGCAAGATGCCGCGGGCTACGCAAACCTGTCGCGCCAACAAGACTGACAGATTGCCTTCAGCGATACCGAGACGGGGAGGATCATCGTCTGTTTCTACGGTGATCAACGCAGTACTCCTGGGTGGTAAAGTAGCACAGTCACCCGAAACGCGTAACACCGTGGACTGTGGGTGGTAGTCGCCCGAATGAGTTGCGTGTTCGCTGGAAAAAGTGACAAGTAACTCGCGAAGGTTGATGATTGCGCCGTACTCCCGAAGAAAGTCCATGCCGAGTATGACCTGCCTGGAGCACTCTGCCAGTATAATAAATGAACCGACAAATGTGGCCTCACGAATTTGTATCCTCGCAGTGCATTTGCCGATCGGCGTGAGAACATGACCGCCGGCTGTACGGAGTTTAAGTCCTGGCCATGGTGTCGTCACCTTGCGAAGTGCAGTAACCAGTTGTCCGCTCATGACAGAATAATCGGCACCAGTATCGACAAGAGCGGTTACCGGGTGGTTATCTACAGAAACAAGTATGTCGGCTGAAACAGATTCACGGTTTTCGCAGGAAGGTGTCGAAGGTACGCAGTCGTCGTTGTCGTCATCGTTATCGTCGTCGTCGTCGACGCCGTCGTCGGGGGGTCGCAGCGGAGGATCTTTCGAAGTGCGTTGGACAGCGGCCCCACCCCCAGAGGTCGCTGTTCTTAGTTTCCCCGACTTGGGCTCGTGGCCCGGTTGCCCACGGAAGCGGAGAACGTAGTGTAGCGGCTAGGTGACGCCGATCGTCGAGGAGGTGGTGATCGTGACTGGCGCCTCTGCGGAGACGGAGATCGGGTCGTTGGCAGGGACTGTTCAACCGGTGGAAACTGCGCGTACGGCAACGAAGGTTGACTGGCCAGATATTGCTGGATTTCTCTCGGGCGCTCTCCCTTACGTGGGCGACGAGCGCCAGGGTGATAGCCCTGGAGTCCTATTCTTCGGTAGTAGCAGGCACGGTACAAGTGGCCCGCTTCGCCACAGTGGAAGCAGAGTGGCTGATAGTCCGGTGTGCGCCACACGTCTGACTTTCGCGTATTGATTCGGGGGCTCGTGGACCCGTATATATTTGTACGTGAAGCTTGGCCCTGGAAGTGGCACAGTGGTTCTTCAGAAGAAGGCGGGTTACGGTGGTTCCCGGGTTGCGATGGTAGCCTCACTGCTTGTGCATAAGTCAGTACGGGGGCGGCTTCAGGTCTGGTTTGCACGAATGGCTGTGCCGCCTGGCGGACTTCTTCGCGGACGATATCTGTGAGGGACGTTACGGTCGGTTGAAATCGTGCTCCCTGTAGTCGATCGAGCTCCTCACGCACGACACTACGCACAAGCTCTCGAAGCGCATTGGTGTCATAGGGCAACGAGAGAGAAGACGCTGATCCCAGGCTGATTTGGCGATCGTAGGCTGAGGAACGTTGCTGAAGGGCTCGCTCCATTGTCGTAGCCTCACTGACGAACTCAGCTACTGTACCTGGAGGCCTTCGCATCAGTCCAGCAAACAGCTGTTCTTTCACTGCACGCATCAGCAGGCGTACTTTCTTCGCTTCTGTCATGCCAGGGTCCGCACGCTTGAAAAGCCGCGACATGTCCTCGACGAACATGGCGACGCTTTCGTTCGGCCTTTGAACCCTGTTCTGAAGGGCTTGCTCTGCTCGTTCTTTTCTTGCGGGGCTGCTGTACGTATCGCGTATCTGCTGCTGAAATTCTTGCCAGGTGGTAATGGATGGCTCGTGGTTAGCGAACCATGTTCGGGCAGAGTCCTCTAGGGCGAAGTACACGTTCCGTAACTTTTTCTGCTCGTCCCAATAATTGACGTCAGCCACACGATCAAAGTCGTCAAGCCAGTCTTCCACGTCCTCAAAAGGCTCACCATGGAACGGCCGCGGCCAGCGTGGGGTGTGGAGAACCAGCGACGCAGGAGGCTGTCCCGTACCGTACGTCTCCTGTGTCTGGCTTGCGGTTGTGGTGGACATCCTCGGCAGATCTTGCAGGCCGTATTCCGGAGGCAGTCTTTGAAGCCGTCGGCTTTTGCGTAGGTTGTCCACTTCCAGTTCCTGGGGGTCAGAGTACATAGACGCGTACCCAGCACCTCCACCAGTTTGTCACAGACAAAGCCACAAAGGACTTCGGTCGACGCTGGAGATCTCTTTATTGATCGCTGTCCTGGCACCTTCGTCGTTCTCTTCTTCTGCGAGCCACCCAACATGCCTAGCATGTGGCGCCGAATTGCACCGTGTGGCTGTCAGCTGTGTCGAGGTCGTGGCAATATCTTTAGATTTTGAAAAAGCGTTCGATAAGGTCCCTCATGGTCGTCTCTTAATAAAGTTATCCCCTCTTAACATTCATCCTTGTGCTCTAAGCTGGATTCGAGGGTCTTTATCTAACCGTCAGCAGTTCGTATACGCTAACTCACGCTCTTCATCCTTGACACCCGTGCTTTTAGGCGTGTACCTCAAGGTACCGTACTTGGTCCCCTCCTTTTCTTAATATACAGCAATGATCTGCCTTGCAATATTTCTTCTCATATCAGACTCTTCGCAGTTGATTGTATAGTTTATCGAGCAGTTACTAAGCCCATCGACCATTTGGCGCTACAAAATGACCTATCACGCATACGAAACTCCTGTAACACTCGGTTCATGTCATTAAATGTAGCTAAAACCGTGTTAATGCCTATTCCTCGTCGTCGTAATTACGATATGCTTAATTATAGCATCAATACCACGTAGATTGCAACAACTTATTCATTGAAATATATGGGTGTGTATATCTCGCGTGACTTAACTTGGACCTGACATGTTAACCACATAATAAATTCCACTAATCGTACTCTAGGTTATCTACGCCATAACCTTTTCCTCGCTCCTTCCTGTATTAAAAACTTGCATTTCTAACCTTTGTGCGGCCCAAACTGGGGTATGCCGATGCTATTTTTGACCCCCACCACAATAACCTGTTTAAAGCCCTCGAGTCGGTTCAGAATCCGCGCGACACGATTTATTCTGCCAACTTATTCGTACCCAATTCAAGCATCTCAGCACTAAAAGCACAAATGAACTTACCCTCTCTAGTCTCAAGCCGTAGAATAGCACTTCTTAACTTTTTTCATAATTTTTTTTATTCTCTGTCTTTTGACAACTCGTACTTAAAAAGAGCACATCGCATTTCCCGCATCAGTCACTCTAACACAGTATATCCCCCACAAGCCCATACCGTGACCTTTCAGCAATCATTTTTTTCTGCGCACAACACGAGACTGGAATGGCCTGCCCACCGGAGTTGCCCCTATCACCGACCCACTTGCATTCAAGCGACTCGTCAAAATATCCTTTGTAATTTGTAGTATCTTTCTTCGTCACTAACCCCCCCCTCCCCTCCCTCATGTAATGTCTCAAGAAGAGACCCATAAAGAAATATATATATAAATAAATAAAGATGTCTAATGAATGAATAGAATTCATTGATAGGAAAGACAGAGAGGTCCAAAAGGATGTCTAAATATATACCGAACCTCACGGCGACGGCGACGGCAAGAATTCGCTTGGAGTGACCTTATAGTTGCTCTCTCGCAATGAAAGCCTGAGGTTGATCGTAAATTGTTATTTTCCCGGTAGTGTTTTGAATTCAAATTACCCCGCTTTTCCTGTAAATGCTATAAGGCGGGGCTCGTCAACACACACACACACACACACACACACACACACACACACACACACACACACACACACACACACACACACACACACACGCACACGCACACGCACACGCACACGCACCCGCACACACACATATATATATATATGTGTGTGTGTGTGTGTGTGTGTGCGTGTGTGTGTGTGTGTGTGTGTGTGTGTGTTTGTGTGTGTATGAATACAATTTGAAGTTCTCAATTTATTGCGGCGCTGCAGTTCATTGTTGCGTATATCTGCTGTCTAAATAAGCGCAGGAATTCAATTTTTCTGCAGCGAAGTCGATATTATTAGACAATAGCATGCACAAAACAGCAGTTATTCATTTTATTTTACAAAATTACGGTGGCACTCTTTTGGTGTGTTTGATATTTTGTCTTTAATCGATTAACCATCTTTCTTTCTCGTTCTTAGCTCCTGCCGCTTTGTTTCTGTGCAAGCGCGCCTTCTGTAAAATTAATATGTCACCATCTAAAGATGTTAATAAAAATTTGGCTGAAGCTGAATCTATAGCTCTTTGCGTGCCGCCTTCTGGTTCTTAAAATCAATTACAATTTTGCCGTTTCTCGTTCAGCTTAGACGTCTGATATTTACCGCCCTTTTCCCAGATTTTCTTACGGGCAGCTTCCAACAGTTTAGTCGAATTCATGTGTCTCGTAACTGCGCTGCGCCTGCATTCTTCCGTTTGTGTGCACACAAATGCGCGGATGCAAAGCCCCTCTTTAGATGTTAATATGAAATGCAACATTGCTAACGCGCTATGCTAAAAGTAGGAAATAAATGGATGGCGTACAACTAAATGAGAACCCTCCTTGCAACATCTAATTGGACTTTGTTTAACTGTATGCCGTATGCTATGCAAAATTTGTGAAAACTCAGAGGTACTGTGGTGCAACTATTCCACAGCAGTGACCCTGGCAAAGGATCCTTGTCATTAGCGAATCCATACACGTGCCCTCAAGACACATGATGTAAAGACTTTCGTAATGAACTCAGAATGAGCGCTTGTTTTTTTTTTTTATCTTTTGGTGAAGGCAGAGGGTGGGGAGGGGGAGCATGCGATACTATATCATTGGGGGTTCCTTACTTAGTGATGAGAAGGATGTAACAGTACGTGTCCGTCTCTGAATTTCTTGCTTATCATTTGTACGGCGCGCAAGTTCTCCTGAATACCACTAACGAAGCGGCTCTCTCACTATCTGCTTCTGTTCAAAAGTGTCCTACACAAGTTTTGTGTATTAGCATGAAACTTTGCCTCTCTCATTTCGAAAGACAATGACTTAGAACGCGCGCTGCCAAAACAATTTACCAAGCAAGCGTTCTTGTTCGCGTTGTTCTTGTTACCTATCTCCTCTTCAACGCCGGCGTCTTATTTCATTTTTAATATATATTTCGTCTATGTGAAAAGGAGTTGCCTACGTTGTCTGAAAATGGAAGCGTCTCCTAAATATATTGTATTGAAAAAACAAAAGCAGACTTGTACACGTTACCGAAAAAAAAGTAAGTGATTACAATTAAAATTACTTCACTCAAACACGTAATTGATTTAAGTTGCCAATTACTTCCCCATGAAAGTAATTGAAGAATTACAGAATACTAATCGATTACTTCTGCGCTACTTTCCTCCGAACTTTATGGACACTCCACAGATATTGCGAACCAAACGTGCTAGCCTAGCACTTTCAGTGATTTCTCTGCAGCCTTTCATACATCGCTCACCTGCACTAACAATTCCATTTAAAAAAAAGTCGTTGATCGTCATCCCTCTTTTTTTGCTGTGATGACATCAGCAATGACACTGCGGTAAAGGAGAGCAAAACCGGTACCTTATCCAGTTAGCTCGATGTGTGCGCTAAGGGGTTGGGCGGTGTTGCAACCTATACAAACCTTGCGCACAAGATTGTGATTACAGCACATCCGGTCCCTCTATGACACACAGAGCTTCAGTGTTGCTGTGACTTGGAAATGTTGCTCCCAGTTAGGTCAATGAAAAGCTGAAAAGGTCGCCCGTATGTAATTTTGTGGCCATAATGTCCGAAGTGGCCCTTGCTATCAGACATACCAGCACCTACCTCTTCTATTCGTCGGTCAACATCTGGTGGAGTGTTAACATGAAACAAACACGCAGCACCATGGTCTGCCTGTTTGAGCATGTGCCTTCGTAAGGCCGCTGCCTGGCCCGCTCTTGGGCATCCTAATGTAGTTTTTAGCCAAATTCAGGCTTTCAAAGCTGCGTCGTTCATTACAACTTCTCTTGTCGACAAAGTAACTAGTTACACGTAATTGTAAACTGAAAAACTAAATGAATTGCAGTGAACGTTCCCGAGTAAACAAGGTAATTGTTCTATTAAGGAACTAACGTAAAATGTTATTGATTAGCATTAATTATTACGTGTAATTCATTACGTACTAGTCTGAAAAAAAATGTAATTCTTTGTCTTATTCTTCTTGGTAACGGCATGCGTGCGTCATTTTTCTCCAAGTCTTCATCAACTGTTTAGTTGCCCTATTCCTTAGTACGCTATGTGAGCCCTTATTGACGACAGCCGACGTTAAAGCAGAGTGCAGAGAGAGAGCGAGAGAGGAAGAAATGAAGGGCAGGCAGCATAACCATGGTTTCGCAGTATGACCTTGGGTTCTTACCCGACGCTTTCGTACGCTGGTATCGAGTTTTATTGCAAGGATGGACAATCCCATTTCCAGACAGAATAATCAGTATATGCTACATAGGTAATACCGTAGAGTTATACAGCCCATACCTAGGGCAAACATAAATTTCCATGAATACCTCTTTCACCTGAAGAGCGCATGCACACGAAGCTAATAGAAGATCCCGATAGCTCTAGGTGCAATCTGGCGAGTCCTTCACTCTCACAACACAAGCCTATGAAAGCGCCTAAGATTTCTACAAATTCAGTCGAGAGCAAACCCTCCAGCTCCACCTGTGTACACGTCGTTCCTCTTACCCGTATCGCGCTTCGATTGCATTCGATCCAAACGCTCGTGGCTACAAGTGTGAAGAAACACGCTGTTTGTAGTGTTTTCGGGATCAATATGTGGATTGATCATTTAGTTCACCGGCCTTGATGCAGTTTTTATTCACATTTCTTGGGCAGGGCTTAGTCTTAGACAGGAAATCCTCGATATCCCTTATACTTACTTCAGCCGGTCATGGCAACAAGGGGGAGCAGAACCATCACTGGTCAGCCCTATAGGCGTCTGTGTGTTTATGCCAGTGCTTTTGAAAACGTGAACAATAGATGTGAGCTTCTTCTTTAAGTAGCATGAGGGCTTTAAGTGGCATGATTCGGACTGAGTGATCGACTGATATCTCCAGTGGACTTTCTCTTCTTTTCATCTTTCCGTCCCCCTTTCCCTTTCCCCAGTGTAGGGTAGCCAACCGAGCTCAGTCTTGGTTAAGCTCCCTACCTTGCTTTTATCATTTTCTCTCTCTCTCTATGCCAGTGCTTTTCATTTACGAATTCGCCGAACGACGACCCCAGCCAAGCAACAGTGCCTAAAATGTGTCGCGGATCAGGATTTTATTGTCATTTTTATGCATGCGGCAGTAAAAGGGCTCTTATAGGTTGCCACGCATGCGCGAGCTAGTTGGCAAATTTTTGCGAGTCGTCTCAAGATCTTTACGGACTTGTTTCTTTGCATTGGAGCTTCCTTATTGCCACTAAAGACTTTGTGAGAGTCGAAATAGTTTGCCTGCAACTTTGGTGAGAGACATGCATTGGGCTGTAACATAGGACCAGTTCGCCGATATCGACAGAAGATTGCACGGTAGTCCCTCTATAATACCACCTTCTACTTCCGGTGCGTAAACGAGGACTGCCTCAGTAAACCTCAGATTGCCAGAAATTAAGGCCCCGCCTAGAACTGACCGGAAGATAATTTCCTTGCGCTCCATGCTACAGTCCATGCAAAAAAATTAGTTCACGACCAATAGGGTACAATATTAAGATGGTGATACCTCCCAAACGAGGAAGGTTCAACAAATTTTATATATGTACTTAAGGAAGAAGTGTTTGGCGAGTTAATTAATGAGTGCAGGAGCTTTAGGGATTATATGATGCGGCGGATGCTGAGAGTAGTTAGATTTAACTCTGAAAGTTTAAAAGACAGAGAAAAGTTGCTATCGTATCGACGGCAGATGAACCTAATAGGTTTCTTCTGAAACATTTCCAACTTCATGGTGTCTGATTTCCGATGTGGATTCCATACCACACATACCATACCACATGCCATTAAATGCACAAGGAACCGTGGATGGAAATATATGCCTACAAAATGACATGTACACGGTTTTCTTAAAATTTGTAGCCGTTTGCCAGATTTTACACCATTGGCAGAAATAATTAAAGGAATTGTTAGATAGAATATGGTCTTTTGTGGAAATGATAGTTCGATAAAGCACGCAGTTGTCCGCGTATAAACGTATATTAACAACTATGTTAGAAGGTAGATGATTGATGTACAGCAAGAACACTAGTGGTCCCAGGAGGTAAACCTGCGGCACACCGGATGTTACGTCAATAGCAGAAGAGTTAGTGTTCCTAAAATAAACACTTTGTGAGCGGCCGATGAGAAAAGTTGCAATCCAGTGCAGAAGAGAAGGATTGTTAAATATTGAGTCAAGCTTGCATAAACGTTTGGAGTGAGTAACTGTATCAAACGCTTTGGAGAGGTCAATAAAGATAGAATAAATTTGGTACCCTAAATCAAGCGCACTAACAGTGTCGTGACTAAATTCCATCAACTAAGTGGTGGTACTTTAGCCACGACGAAAAACATGTTGAAAATTTGATGAAATATTTGTATTAACAAGGAAGTTTGAGATATGGCTGTGTAGTATGTGCTCCAAGATATTGCACGAATAGATTCTTAGAGCGACCGGCCTGTAATTCAACAAACACTGTCTGTTGCCAGATTTATATAAGGGAATAACTACTGCTGTTTTCCTTGACGAAAAGACCATACTAGTTGATAGGGTGCTTTCTTGAATATGAGCGTTAGGTAGCGACCACACCGAAGAGAATAACGATAAAGAAAAGTATTATGAATCTCATCTGGGCTGGCACTCTTTTTCGTATCAAGGCTCAGGATCATATTAAGAACACCTTCCTCCGAGACAAAGGCACCTTCACTAGGGGGATACACATCACTGCTGTAAGGAGCAATATCGTGGTTGTCTATTGTAAAAACAGGTTAAAAATGCTTGTTAAATGCTGTAGCGATTAGCCTCTCAATTGATCATTGGTGTTGATTTATTTACTTATTTATTTATTGGTGGGTTATGTTTACAAGTCCAATGTGTAGCCGCGTTCTCCGCAGCTATAAATAAAGGGTTAAGCGAATAAAGGTAACGATTCGGGAAGCAAAACGTTTCAGCTATGAGAGCAGTTCGCATTCAATTACAGTTAAACAAATGAATCAATAAACCGTACACACACACACACACACATATATATACTTGATCTTGCATTTCTTTTCTTGTAAAAGCCTTTTCCTCCAGCCAGTGTCTCAGTTTCTCAACAAAACCAAAAAAGAGAGTCAATAATCAAATATATTGCATATATTTGTCACAGTAACTAAAGGCTCATTCATCTTGTGACATAATAAACTCATATCTCACAATAGTTTATTTCAAGATAATATTTTTTTTTCCTCTTGTATGTATAAGTCGCTGTTCAGTCGATGCAGTTCGAAACCTAGGTTAAGGGTAAACTTCGTAAGACCAGATAGAAGAGGCATGCCTTATTGTCGACCGCTTCTGAACGCATTTTCTTGTCCATCCAATTTGTAAGACGCTCTCACCGTAGACCGAAGCAGAGGTCATTCTTACTGATCAACTTCTAGTAAAATCTTAGCACTCAAATAGCAGCTTAGGCCAACTTGTCATCGCATACTTTTACCGCACTTGCAAATCGCGGCAGAAAGAGCAATACACATAATTTTCACGTCAATACTCGTCATATTTCAGTGCTTTAAGCGAAACGCTTCTTTTTTCATTCAAAATAAAGCAGTATTTCCTCAACTATAATGGTAATGGGTACTTCTTTGCGCGCAGCAATACTAATGTTATTATAAATGTTGTGCGATAAGAATTAGCGTCAGAGGTACGGCAAGCCACACTTACATCGAAAAGAGCAAATAAAACACGCATGTCGTCCTATACACGCTGGAATATACGAATACGGAAGACGAGGTAACCCCGCACAATACCGAGTACCGCGACAGGCACGTACACGTGGCCGCGATGGGGTCCAAGCTGAAAAGGCGTACAGATGAAAAAAAAAAACCTGATGACATAATATGGGAAAAGATACGGCAGTCAAAACCACCACCACCACGACCACCAACGCCACCACCACCACCACCATTATTATTATTATTATTATTATTATTATTATTATTATTATTATTATTATTATTATTATTATTATTATTATTATTATTATTATTATT
Organism: Dermacentor albipictus; assembly: GCF_038994185.2. Classification (NCBI taxonomy): domain Eukaryota; kingdom Metazoa; phylum Arthropoda; class Arachnida; order Ixodida; family Ixodidae; genus Dermacentor; species Dermacentor albipictus. The sequence continues at coordinate 151,012,513 of NC_091824.1, read as the reverse complement.
ATTATTATTATCAGCTTATATTATGTCGACTGCATGACGAAGGCTTCGTTCTTCACTTACCCCTATCCTGTGCCAACCGATTCAAAGTAGCGCCCTCGAATTTCCTAATTTCATCGCCTCACCTGCATTGGCATCGCTAGCCTAGACCATATGCTCTGGCGTTGCCCCTCGTTACGAGGCACAGAACAAATCAATGAGGCCAAGTGGCTCTCCGCTATCAAGAGCACCGATGCCGGGGCGCAACTATGGGCTGTCCAGAGGGCCCACGATGCGGCGGTCGGGCATCGCCTGACTGTCGCAACGTGGAAGCGGCCCGCAGCGCGCTTAGTCGCGTACCTCAGGACCTTCGTTAAAGTTTTGCATCCATCCATCCATCGCCTCACCTAGTCTTCTGAAGTCCTCAGCTGCGCTTCCCTTCTCTTGTCACCTATTGTGTAACCCTAATGGTACACCGGTTATCTAACCTGCTCATTACATGACCTGATCAGCTCTATTTTTCTCTCCTAATGTCAATTAGGCTATCGGCTATTTCTCTTTGCTCTCTGATTCACACCACTCTCTTCCTGCCTCTTAACGTTACGCCTAACATTCTTCGTTCCATCGCTTTTTGCGCGGTCACTAACTTGTTTTCTAGCTCCTTCGTAAGTCCCCAAGTTTCTGCCCCATATGTTAGCACCGGTAGAATGCACTGATTGCACACCTTTCTTTTAAATGATAATGATAAGCTTCCAGTCATGATGTCACAATGCCTGCTGTATGCGCTCCAAACCATTTTTATTCTTCTGTGAATTTCCATCTCATGATCAGGGTCCCCTGTGAGTAATTGACCTATAGGTAACCGTATTCCTTCATAGGCTCTACAGCCTGACTGGCGATCTTGGACTCTTGGGGCCCTATAACGTAAAACTATTCCAATGTGCTTTTATTCCAATATCCTGACGTCAAATTTGCGTAACCGCCGACGCAAGCATCGGGTGGTCACCCGCCGGGCTCTCTGAACAGACCAATCAAACGCTCTCCTCGTTCATAGGAGGTCACTTTTGTTTGCTTGAAAAACGAGTAACATTGCCTACACTACTCTTATCTAATTGGCTCACAAGAGGTGAGGAGCACGCTCAAGTGGAGAGGGATTTGATAGGGCCGAGCCACTGCACTGAAAATCCATAACCGGATGAAGAGGTGTAGTGCCAGTGTTTGCGATCGGTCCGCTTTCTCTTACTTAGTTTGCGGTGGCTCGTCGGCAATCGCGGCGGCATGCAACGGAAGCTTAAGAATGACGCTAAAACGGATCCTCAGCAAAGGAGAGTTTGCAGAACGAGGTCCTACATGGGCCGTAAGTGCTCGAAAATGTTACACGGCCATGTAGAAAGGTTTATTACACGCAAATATACCCATGCTCTTCTACAGGTGCGAGTAGCCGGTGCCTCAGCGATCGGCGGCAGCCATCTTTTATTCCTTTCGCAACGGGGCAGCCTGCGGCTATTCAGCAGAAAATTCAGTTTTGTTCGGCATATTAATGCATCTTTATTGCGTACACGTCACTTTGACGAGTTGAGTTTTTGCGGTTTTGTGACGTCGCGTGTGGGGTAGGTGAAGTGGGCGCAGCCTGAAAAGTTTTGACCAATCGCCGAGGGCTAATGGCGAAGAGGCGTCGAATCAGAAATAACTATTTTTCTTTTGCTCGGTCAAATCATGCATAATCTGTGTGTACACGTTATATCAGATGGGGTGCTATCGCGGTTTTCGTGACGTCGCGTGACAGACAGGTGAAAGAGGAGTGGTCGAAAAAGTTTTTCACCAATCGCGGAAGGTTGATTGCAAAATTGGGAAAGAAAAGTTTGGAATAGTTTTACGTTAGAGCGCCCTTGTTCGCTTACCCGGCTATCGATTATTATCTTTGTCTTCTGCATATCAGTCTTCAACGCCGCTCTTACACTCTCTCTGATAAGGTTCTCAATAATTTGTTGTAACTCGTCCCCAGTGTTGTTGAACAGGACAATTTCATCTGCAAATCGAAGGTTGCTGAGGTATCGCCGCCGATCCTTACTGCTAAGCCTTCCCAGTTTAATAGCTTCACCAGGTTCTATCAAACAAGGACGCATGAAACAAATTATAAAAGAGCCTGAATATGCTTTACACCAACAGCTGCATATTCGACGTCGACGTTGCCATAGCTTGGTAGGATCCTCAACGCTTTACGAAGTCACACAATCTTTCCAGTGTGAATGTACTCTCCTCTTGCTTTGGGTCGTCTGTATAGCTCTATGTGGTGAAATTGCCTAGACAAAATTTATGAAAGTACTATGCATTTAGCGCTGCAGCCCTAGAGGTTTCCTACAGTTCCTAAATTAGTTTATTCTTCAACACAAATCGCAAACAAACCTTGGGAGAAATTATTCTTGACCAAACAGCATGTGCGCACCGTGTTACGCACTCTATATCTGCCATGCTTCATGCTGTATGGTGACATAGTGCACGGAAACCGTTATCCGATCTTACATTGCTAAGCACGGCCCGGGTTTGGGCCGGCTCAAAACCACCGAAAGTAGACCGCCTTTGAGTGCTTGGTGCAAGCTGTTGTCAGTGCACGCGGATCACTATCATGTGTTTTCTTCTCCTCTCCTTTTCCTCGCCGCTTCCCCCACCACCAGTGCAGGACAGCCTGGTTAACCTCCCTTTTTTTGCTTCGTTCGGTCTCTCCCGACTCTCTTCTCTTCGATCTCTCGGTAATACCAAGCAAAAACCTATAATTGTTTTGGAGGGATGGAATGTTTATAGGCCCTAATTTCACACACATGAAGAAGCGCCGATTGCCGTCGTGCAACATTTCATATCAGCTGCTCAGTTACAGCTCGCCATGAAGTACTTATCTTGCTGCAATATGTGTTGTTTTCACTGCAAATGTCACTCATTCGCTGCTTGAGGGAAGCTGTTTTTAATTTTTTTCTTTTATGTAAGTAGGTAAGTAGGCAAGTGAGTAAGTGCTCTATTTCCCATAAATAACATATATTTGAATGTAGACAGGTATTGAGGAAAAAAGCTGCATCAGCAGTTTGACTAAGTCCTAAAACCCGTTTTAGGTAGTATTATTAGTATTATGGTAGTATTATTGCTGCGTCTGATTATTATTCGGCCATTGGTCTCAAATACGGTAATGCGGCCACACACGCGTAAGCTGGCCAAGGGGTGCTGCAGAACGCATTTACTCTAGTTTGAAGAGGAGTGCATCTATCTCTGGTGTCTTCTGATCTCGCACATTGATAGGAAGGCTGAAATGTACCAGCGGCTATATTTTAATATCTGTCTTCTTCGCTCTGTTTGATGGGCAGCGCATTAGGTTTACCAGTTTGTGCTGTTTCAGCGTGCGTTCGGTGAATTAAGTTACATTGAGTGTTTGGTTGTCCATCGGAAGGCGCTACGAAACTTTATTCGGCGGATTATCGACAGTCTCGGGGTGCAACGCACTCGCAGATGACCCGGGTAATGCGCCTCCCATTTGGCGGCCCGGGGACGTTCGCTTTGTCGGGAGACCTAATTACGGGACGTCATCTTCTCCGGTCTTTTCGGCGCGTGGCGGGAAAGCGCGCTTGGGCGAACGCGCGAAACGATGTCTAGGGGCCGCACAGCGTAGACCGGAGAACGACGCTGGACGCGAGGAGACGCGAAAGACGCCTTCAGGCGGAGGCCTCATGGAGGCCCAGCGACCTCAGAGGACAGAAGAGACACGTTTCTCACTGCGACAATCAAGACCGCTTGCCGGCACCGAGATGGCCCCTCGCTGGCCGCCGGGACACGTAGCCGCTCGTCGATCTCAATCTAGCTCGGCGCGCAGAAAAAAGATGTCCGCGCTACGTGATTTTCCCCCGAAACACCGCTAGCACTAAACAGCCACAGTGTTATTTATCCATTTCTTTCTTTCCACCCCCCTCCCCCTTTTCTTTTCCCCTTTGTGTGTGTATGTATGTAGGTGTGTGTCGCTGCGATCTTTATGACATCACACATATTTCCTGTCTCCTGAACCTGCGAACGGGAATGTTCGCGCGCAGATAACAACTAACAACCTGTGTATATGCTTTGACTCAGTTTCTCTGGTACACGAACGGCGAGCACTGAAAGCTCAAACCCTGCTTAAGGACAGCGGCCATTTGCATTTATTTATTTATTTATTCATTTACTTATTTATTTATTTTTTCCATGCCCTGCATCATCATTTGGTGGATTCATCGTAATTTGATACCAGTTTCCTTATTTCTTCCTTTGTCCATGTGCCTTACCAAGAGGGTACTAAGAAGTGCGTATTCTTACAGCCAGGCTCAAATATATATTATGTGAAAGTATGTGAAAATATACCAATGTACAAACTACACCTCTTGGCTTTCTGCCGGCCATTATAGACATCGGCAGAGGTTAGCTGATCTGCCACTTATGCCGAAAGCGACCAGAACGCCGAGTGCCTTGCATAGGCCGGGTTATGGGTTATGCAACTGCACTATTAAACAAATGCACACCCTTTGGGGTGTTTATTTGCCACACAACAATAATCGTCATCTGTCTTGCTTGCGTTTCCCTTAATGAAAACGCTGCGCTCGCTACTTTCCTGTTAAGAATGCTTTGTCGTGCTGATAACGCGCATGCTGTTCGTGACTTGGAAGTACAGGGCTCCCAGCGTTAAAGAAAGGAAATGCGGACAAGACAGATGACGAGTATTATTGTGTGGCAAGATATGACCCAAAGAGTATAATTTTGCTTAAGAGTGTAGGAATGAGGAATCCCTGCTATAGGGCGGATTCGAGGAATGGAGTGCCTCTCTTTCCACAAATGCATCAGCATGTTGGGGCAGTGCGTGGGAAACGCAACACCAGGGGCCGTTTAAACAAAGGTACCCTTGAGGGAAGAGGATCGTTAATGAGCTGGAAGCATGCTCGCGCTGTAGATAAAGGTTATTATTGTTACTTCCAGTCTACTTGGGTCTTGCTACAGACAGTAAAAGCGATGGGGCTAGATGAAGTTTTTCTCATTCAGTAGTAGAATGGTCGCTTTTTGATTGTTTGTTAGTGTGAATTACTACCGCAAGTACATCACGTGTAGATGAGGCTTCGAGTACTGGGCACAATGTGCTGTGGCGCCAGTGAAACATGTTTAACGATTGTCAGCTTGGTGCGGGTGCCGCGGCTAGTGTGGTAGAGTAAGCTTCAACCGGTGTCTTCTGCATAGATCTTCACAGGGTATGGTGACTTTTAATCACTCTTATTGTGGGTTGTGTGAGAGTTCACAAGAAGACGTTACGCCGAGTTAAGTGGCCATACCGTTTGTTTTTTGCTTCACTTCGGAGAGATCCAAACGAAAGTGGCTGTTATAACGCACGTATCTGCATAAGATATCATACTGTACGGATGACTTACTTGAAATGGTTCTGCGCGAAACCTTTAGTGAATAATTTTGTGCGAATTTAATTACGAAATTAGAGACAAATTGCAGTCAAGCTATGTTTTTCTTAGCCAGAAATCGCTGGGCTGGCATCACTTTAAAGATACCTGGCCTGAAATGTCAGCTCCGGAGGGTATTGGCGTTCCAGACAACAGTTTCTCAAAATCATACGCCATGAAGTTTTGGACGACCGTAAGTATAACACCAAAGTATGTATTTGCAGATTTGGGGCCGCAAATTTGTAAAGTGCAGCTAATCTTAGGATTTATGCTCAATAGACGTGACTTCATGACTACTCGGCATCAATTTCGCAATTGGAACTTGTGCCCTGAAGTAAATTAACTGTTTAAAATGTTTACTAGTGACTATTTTTAAGTACCCATTTGGGCATTTAAATTTGTCGTTTAAGTAATGTCCACCTATTCAGGTAATCCATTTGAATAGACCAAATTGCGCTATATTCATGCTGCAGTCATAATAAACAAACATATTCGAAGTAAACCACGAAATCGACAGCAATAATACTTAAAAGTACGGAGACTTAGAATGTTTCAAACTTTTTTTTCATTGTTTTCTTGTTTTCTTTTGGTAACTTTTGATGCTCCTATGTGTACTTGACCTTTTGCTAGTGACCTGTGAATGTACGCCTGTTGCTACTTGTTTTACTGAGGACCCGTTACCACGCAGTGAGGCTGCAGTTTCTGGTATTCCCTGTTATACACTCACTTGTATGAGGCCAGCCAAGCATTTCTAGCCCATGACAGCCATAGCTTAAGTTACCAATTGAAACTTTCATATTTCTAGACTTTTCTCTTGAGAAGAAGATAATTGATTTCAACGCCATCACATAAGTAACCAAATAACAAAATGCGCCAGGCAGGAAAGTAAGGACGCTGGACAGCAGAATGGCCATAGGAAGAATGCCATCTCGACAACTCAGTCACGAGCATGAAGAAATACCAACAGAAAAAAAACAAGAGTCCTTGGAACATGGCACTCTAAGGTGCCAGTAATTTACAAAAGGCAAACCAGCAATTCTCGGCACTGCCCATCACTATCCTTTCGATGCTTGCGCGGCAGTAGCTCGCACGAGACGATTGGCACAGGGGACGAGGCACAATGGAGCACCACGACCGAGTGTCCTTTGTGCTGCTGTCCGTTGACGCCGTGATTTCTCCACTTGGAGTTGATTGCCCTGGGTCCCGCACGTCCGCGTCTGCGGCGAGAGCGCCGCGAGAGGAGGACGCGTGGCTCCGACAGCGCCCAAAAAAGAAAATAAGAGCAGGATGCAGACCTCCCGAACCCGGGAAGCCCGTTCGTGCGTGGGATAGCAATTAAGTAAGAGTCCCATCGGGTCTCTCTTTTTTTTCTGCTGACCCTCTTGTCCGGCTTCCTTGTCGCCTCATGCCGTGGTCACCGAAACAATGAGCATAACCAAGGATGGATTCGTTAGCACAGATGCAAGAGTAATGATGGTGTCTACAAGTTGATGTGAATATATGAAGTCTTTCCAGGGTTCATTATAACGCAAGAACGTTGAGTTTCGTCTCACACGTGCAAATGAATCACTGATAAGGAAATTGTAGGAAATTTATATATCTTCGCTGCATAACATGAAATCTTGTACGGGAAAATCAGGTGTGATGGGGGCAAAACTGAATGTTCTGCACCTAACGCGCACGAAACAAGCACTGGTAATCATTAATAAACAGAATTCGTCAGTGTGCGAAATTAAGTGCATTGGAATGAGGCATGTTCAGATTCTGGTTTGGTCTCACTGTGTGGCTGCTGCTTTTTAAAGCCATAAACTGTTATTGTATGTCCAGGTGGGATTCCCGGGAGGTCACTAGCAATTTTGAAATTCTCGTCGGACTAATATCCTACTATCTTGCTAGCTTTTCCAACATAGTAACATAAATTATCTGCTGTCGTGCAGTTGCATGGAAAAGGTTTGTTTCTCTTGCATTGTTTACTTGCGCACTGATGTCCCGTTGTATGCACGATGGTATCAATGTACATATTAATTTGCAACCGGCCCAAAACCATGTCATTTTAAGCAGGAACGAATGTTTTGAAGGGCAGAACCATTCTGGAATGGCATGTTAGATCTTTAGAATTCAAGATGATGCTGTATACGTGAAACCAGGCGAGCGTTCGGATGAACAGCTGCCTTGTTCAGAGGCATGTCGCCAAATTATGAGTAATCGGTGCAAAACAAAAATTATTCTGCGGGGAAGTTTAGCTCTAAACTTATAAAGACTACAAAAATGCGGTAATCATGACGCCCAGTGGAGGAGGCGAACACCATCATATCGGAACTAGAAAATTAAGAGAGCTGAATTGAAGTCAAATATGGATTGTATAACACCGAGCGTACGGGTTACAAAAGGAGGATAAAAAGCACGCAAGCAGTCAATTGTGACATAGTTCGAGTAATTTTTGAGAGTCAGCAATCGAAATGCAGCCAAAGCTTTCGGTGCATGCTTGCAGCCACGTAGGCATGTCTTACTATTTCGAGGTACGATTATACACAATTATATTATGGTGGTTTCAGTTAGCAACCATGGAAGCCGTTTAGATGAGCACTGTCATGCGCTTGGGCTTGCACCAACCTCGGTTGTGCCGGTGACCGCGGTGCTGGTCCAGTAATGAACAAGTTTGAAGAAATTCTAAGCTGCTCCTATTTCCTACTGCGATGTCTCCTTACAGGTGAGATAGTGAAATGTGTATGCCCATAAAGCTTTCTGAAGCATTTCTTGCTTGCACCCATCTCAAGCTACAACATATAAAGGGAACTTCTGCCGTGCATTGATAGGGAAATCGAGTTCGAGAGATAAAACGCATAGAATCAATACAGCAGCGACAACTTTGACCAGCATCACCAAGCAAGAAGACTTAAAGATACCACACGCAGACAGAGATAAATACTGGCAAATATGCGACATACCAGCAGCCTCAGCGCTCTATTCCCATTTATATAAGATAGACAGAGAGCGAAAAGGATGCATAGAAAGGCAGCCATTTCTATGAAGTTTTTGCTATGACTAAGACCTTGGACAATTTTCCGCCATGGCACTGCAGATCAATAACCACTAACAAGAAGACAAAGCTCCGCCGATGGGTTCATACTATTCCCATCGCCGAAATGACCGTAATTAAGGGACACTGATGGATCTACTCGGACGCGGTGGGTAGTCCAAGAGGAGGACAAATAGCTTCCTTTATTCCGATACACCCTAAGATCCAAGCTATCCGCAGCTATGCATCGTACCCTTAAGATCTTTTATTATTTGAGCTGCGGGATATGCACAGTGCGATAGAAACCCTACTAAATTTTCCCAATGTTCACAAAGCCCACATGTGTGCTGACTGCCTCAGTGCGGTTAAGCACCTCAAACAGCTAACAAAAACGTTATGCCATTTGCAAGCAGATCCAGAAAATTTACGAGACTTTACATGTGGTGATTACGGTCCGCTGGGTGCAGGTACATGGTCATGGTCACAACAATCACCTTGTTGACCTCAATGCTCACTATTTCACCACGAGATGGGAGGAAAACGAAGTGCTTCTCCTGTTGAACACACTGGCAAATACATCACTATCCGGCCCTGTTCTTCCTATTCTACCAGTGACACCACAGATCACGGCGGCTACATTTTGGATGCGATCAATTAGAAAAACCTTATCAAACCAAGTTCTGGCTGCTTCTACAGATTAAAAGCACCTGGAATTTCCCTGGCGTAGCGAATCCTGTAACACAAAGACTCTTGAGGTCTCTCTCACCAAAATACGTTGCCGCGTTCCCTTCCTGAATTTCTACTTACACAGGTCGGGTTTGGTTTCCTCCCCCCTCTGCTCGTTTTGTAATTAGGTGGGGACTATACATCACTTTCTTCTATCTCGTCGCCACTTTACTGCGGCAAGAAAAAGATTGTTGGAAATACTTTTCGGAGACTTGGCCTGGACTTAACAGATCCTGCTATTCTTTCGTTCGGGGCCTCCACTTTGGAATTCAGCCACAGGGATGCTTGCTTCGCTGTCTAAACATTTCTTGCAGAATTCAAATGAATGCCCCGCTGAATTCTACTTTCTTGTACTTTTAAATTATCACACATTTGATATGATTTTCCTGATTTGATCTTAAGAGATAATTTTCTACGCTATTGAATGCTAATTCCATAGATATTCTGAAATTAATGCTCCATAATAATTTGGAATAATTCACCCATTTCTTGGCCAATGCCCCATCGTGGGTAGGAGCCACACACGTGATAGGCTACAACAAGATCACATCTCGCCTGTCTGTGCTTTTCTGGAGTTCTCAATTCACTTGTGGGGTCTACCAACCCCTACATCGCGGTGGTGGATGTACAACATGTCGAGGCCCCTCCGCTTCCCGTTCACCTGCGGAAATTGCTTCGAGGAAGCGAGGAAACATATGGAGCGATATAGAGGACACAGAGCTGTACTTCAGATCAGGTGATGAGTCCTTGGAAGACAACTTTCGATCTGTCCTGCACCGCAAGGCCAAACGAAGAATTATCATCGCATCTTAGGCGTCAAGTTTGACCACCGTGTAAACTGCGCCTCAATGATGGCCTCACTCCAGTCTGTTTGTGCCACAGAACAATACTGACAACCCACGCGTCGTCAACAGCTAAGCACTCTCCGTGTATCTAGAAAATATCGTGCCGAATGAGATCAAGGATGTCAGGATAAACACTAAGAGAAACATCCTGGCAATCGATGTGATGAACCCGAGCGCGCTGAACACACTACAACATGTAACGCAGCTGGGTAACATCAAGGACCGATCCATCATGCCAGCAAATGGTGCCACAATAACAGGAGTCAATTATGACATTGGCCAGGAAATACATCACGCGAACTTCCCAGTTCTGATAAAACCAGCAAGTGAACACAACGTCATTGTGCACGTTGGTTGCCTCGGCAACACAGGCTGTGTGAGGATAACGTTCAAAAGTGACTGTCTTCCTTCCTACATGAAGGTTGGTCACTTTTTCTACCAAGTCCGACCATTTATTTCTTCCAAGACCAATGCAATGCGTCAACTGTAAGAAGATTGGCCATGTGAAGGGTGTTAGCAGAAATTCTACAGTATGCCCTCGATGCGCCGAACCCCACTCAGAAGACAACTGCAGCGCAACCATGTTGAAATGTCCTAACTGTCAAGATAATCACTGCGCCATTTCCAAAGACTGTCCCCAGATCAAGAAAGAGATCTCCATTCTCAAACAAATGGTGAGACCAAGTTCTGTCCACAGGGACGCCGGTGAGAAGGTCCAGTGAAGACGACGTCACCAACGAAGGTCTTCACGACGGAAAATATCAACTTTTCAAGAAAAGTCGACTCGTCATGCAGCACCATCAGCGGAAGTTTCCAGCACCCCAAACACCGATGTTGGAAGCGAAAAACTGCCAGGTATCTCTCTAGAAAGGAATAGCCGCTTACGTGTACACGACCGGCAAAAGAGCAACAGCAGATGCTTCCCTCAGTAGAGCAAGGTGCTCCATCCGAGGAGTCGCGGAAAACAGATGAGCAAGTGATAGCTCTTCTTAGGCCTTTATTGAATGTCATTCGCATGTTGCTAAACAGCATGCACACACTGTCTGCCAGAAGGCCGCTTTAAGTACTGGACGCTCTGAGTCCGGTGCTGGCAACCCTTGAGTAGATCATGGCTCAGCAGCCACTGTCTTTCTGGTATGAGGTCCGACAAGCAGCTATTTTTCAGTGGAATTCCCGAGGACAGTTATATATATTCCGCCGCTTTTGACCTCAATAACCAGTTGCAAAGCGCCTTGTCTTGTCATTGTTCATTGTTTGTGTGCTGTCTCTTGGCGCTTCATGTTTTGAAAGCTGTCTCCCAACCCTAGTGTAGGGTAGCAAACCGCGGACTAATATCTGGTTAACCTCCCTGTCTTTCCTCTTCATCTGTCTCTCTCTTTCTTTTTCCATACCTGCAACTCCTCCTTTTCGCTATGACTGCCGGTCATTTCTCATTGCCCAAAAATCCATGTTATCATTGCCCGAAATCCGCGTGTTTGTATCTTTCCCCACAATTTTTCACGCGTGGAAGAAGTCTCTCTCCAGTGGATTCACATGGTGGAAGGCTTTATACCAGCCACCTCTTGCACTTGGAGTCAACCACGTGAAAACGAAGTCAAATGTCCGAAGTCTGTCAACATTGGACGGCCCTAGAGCAAAGACAGGCCGTGATAGGGCATTTGGAGGTGTGACGATAAGAACCAACCAGTCTGAAAACTATGAAAGATGGATCATGAACAATACGCTGTATAAGTTGCTTTTGTTGTATCTGCATAAAACTGGCCTTCATGCTTATATTCAATTTCATATTAAAGTTATGCCTTGTGGGAACCCAAGCGAATAAAAAAAATACACGCACACGCACCCGAACAGTAGCCAAGAAATTGATTTAGTGCACAGGTTGAACTACTGTATGCAAGTTCTGTAATCAGACATCAATGGTCTGATCAGAGCGACTGTGTTTATTCTTCCTACAGTTGCAACCGCCCTGAGAGGATCCTCCGACTAAGTCTGCATGCTCCGTGAACGTGTGCAAGCCACGTACGGTGCCGTAATCAGAATGGCGCAAAATAGCCCAGTTCCAAGCTTAGTGCTGCGAAGATCCTACGGATGCACGCGTTCATTAAGGAAGAAATCGCCATGGAGGCCCGAACATGGAAAGGTTCTTTGCCGTAAATTGCGCATTCCTACTTTCGTTTTGCAGCGGAAGTAGGGCAGCCACGTACATGTCGTCGCAGTTTCATTAGGCTAGGACACTTGGTGCAGTATGGAGAGACTCAAGCTCCTAAGGCATTCTCAAAAGGGAAAATTTGCGAAGGTAGAATCCATACAAGTTTCTCAAAAAGAAAACTTCCCGGATGCAGAAAAATTGATGCTGGTAGGAGATCATACCCGGCACCGAGACGTTTCCAGGGTGATCTCTCTACCATCTCAGCTATCTTGGAAGCTAGCTAATCACAGCGTGAGGTCGAATTAATTGACAACATGATGACATATATAGCACTTAACAAAGCAAATCAGTTCTACAATCAGCCTTGCGATTTGTGAAGAGAACATGTGCGGTTAGATACAAAAGTTATATGTGAGCCGAAGTACCGGAAAACGGGCTTTAGGAACCCAGCATCATGATCTACAAAATAGTGCCAGTAAGTGCGTATCCGCTCTGCGTAATAATAAATAAGTCCGTGCCTAAGACCTGAGCATATGATGCCAACTCGTAGGTACGCCAAGGCACGCACACCGCTTAATGGAGTAGTGCAATATGGTCAACGGTTTCCTTCATCTACTTCATTTTCTTTAATTCAGAAATTCTGTACATGTCACTGAATGCGTGCCTATTTTTGGCCCATCGTATGCACAGAATGGGTACGTGCCCCTCTGACACAAGCCGTACAGAATCCTTATATGTTGCCATATGCAGGGCGTCCCACCGGTCTTGCTCCAAGATATTAAAATATGCAAATACCACGTAGCTAGACGGTACCTAGGTAATGTTGTCTGCCGACGCTGGGAGATACTCAGATTATGTTTTCCTATCCGTCCTAACTACACAATTGGTCTTAATTAATGGATCAACTTCTCAAATATCATAATCACATGAAATGTGATAATGAGAAAATTTTAGAGCAGTATGAAAAACTCCTGATACAGCTTTTTGTTGCTTTCCGAGCGTAAGAGAAGGCCGCGAATACGCGCGAAGTGCCTCGAGCGGCAAATCGTCGCCGTGCATCTTTTTGGCCCGTGCCCAACTCCGCTGCGTTTTTCGCTGCGCATCGTGTTTGTGTCCCGACGCCCCAGACGCGAACGAAACGCATCGACCCGAGAAGCGGGCGGACCCCGCTCCAGGCGAGTCTGTCATCGGCAAAAGCAGCTTCGAGCGACGCACGCATCGGGACTCGTCATCGTCGTCGCCGAAGCCATGGCTCGGAAGTTTGCGTGCGCAAACATTACGCCAGTGGCGCGCGCGCGCACATGGCGGCATTGGATCCCGAACGGGTGCCACGTATAAGAAAGGATGTTTGCCCCAGTGTCGCATGTGTCAACAGCGTTTTCCAGTACAACCAATCGCACGGGTTTCTGTTTCTTTTTTTTTGCGTCTGCCTAAGGAAACCCACGGCTGGCGCATTGTGTCCCAGGCCATTCCACGTTCTTATATTTTGTTCCCTCGCACTGAATTCTTCTTGAGGACGTGTCTCCGAATAAAACTCCAAAGATTCCAAAATATACTTCAAAGGTTTGTTGTTGTAAAAGAGTCAAAAATAACAAATAATAACGGGGTGAGTGCAACAATCGATATATATTTCTTATTGCTGTTGCCAACTGTGCGTCTATTCTTCTTTACTGTTAATATTGCTCTTCGTAGCTCTTTCAGGCCCTGAAAGCATGTTAAATAAATACATACATAAATAAATAAATAAGTAAATAAATAAATAAATAAATAAATAAATAAATATGATCTCCTTTTGTTATAAGCATACCTTGCACCCTAACGATTTCTCATTTTGTGCTCGATTTTGTCCATTTCAAATGAACAACATTTAATATAGAAGAAGGACAACTGGCACGGGCAGTCGGCGTCAAAAGCTTACGGTCCGCGGGACCTCAGAAAACGCTAACTTCAGACTACTTTGTGGCCGCAATCATTAAATCAGTACTATATGTTATTCGCACATACAATACATAGTACTAATGGTTGAAAATTCGAATTCCAGGCTGAGTGCCCACGCAATGGAAATAATGTCAGCTTTCTTTTTTCTTTCTTACTTTCTATTGCTCTTTTTTTTTTTAATTCCGTGGTACGTCAACTTTTGACGCCCACTCATGATATCAGAAGGGGCACTCCAAACGGTGTAAACTGTTCTATGCTGATAACGCGCGTGCCTTTCGTTACTGTAAAGTTCCGGGCTCGCAGCGATAAAGAAAGGAAACGCATCAAGGCAGATGACGATTATTGTTGTGTGGCAGAAGGGGCACGCCAAGGGGTGTAAACTGTTCTTAGAGTGTATGCGTGTCCTTTGCGGTGCATGTTTCTTTGGTGATATTCCATCTACAAATTCCACTTATTGCTGAATGGACATAAAAACTGGATTCTCTACTCGTTCAGTCATACTCACTTGACAAGGACATGTAATTGATGTTCAAATTGCGCAAGTTGGATTAAGAAACGCCAAGGCCTCATCGCCTTGGTAAAAAAAAAAATAGCGAAATAAGAACAAAGCAGTAAGGGGTTGTTCGCTTGCGTTTTATACTTTCTGATTCTGAATTATAATACTTGGTGTAGCTCTCCCAACGCTCTATAATATCCTGCCTAACATTTAGTTTCTGCATTCCAGGTGTTCCAGGTATCAAGCTTCGCACGATGTCAACAGTCACCGACGAAACCCAAAGTGAGTAATTGTGCTTGATATACTTCTCAAGCGATTTGCGGGTGAGCAATCCAAGTTTTTGCACTGTATCCCAACGTTCTTTACCATTATTTACCATTATTTACCCTTATTTACCATGTTTATAGGTGTGAGTGGCGTTTTCATTAAGCTTTTCGTATTCTCATGGGTGATATTCCTGTTCTGTTCATATTTTCTTGAATTGCCCATGAAAAATTTTGCAAATAAGCACTTTGGATAGAGCGAGTATTTTTATAGTGCAAATACTGAATCTGTCGGAAACGTTTAAAAAAAAATCTAATGACTGCTCAGAAGCGTTATATTGTGACACTGTTTTCTGCATTTCGCGGACCCATGCGTCACACAAGAAGTACTTCTCCCATTATCTGATATAATTGGGAGTGCCTGATTTTCATTGATAGTCCACCGGTGAATCAGTTGTCGTACGTTAATGTAATGTCAACGCCGCACAGTGAAGGCCGTGCTGGCCAGCACGGCCTTTGGTTTGCGACAGTGGTGTTATCTGTTACACTACGTGAATAATAAATAGCACAAAAAACCAGGCGAGGCCGTTCCAGAAAGATTTTTATCCTATTTTGGGAGAAATGTTCATCACTGGAAGGAACTAACTAGAATGCGTGTTTCAAGTGCTTCCACTATGCTCCTGCTAACATTGGAAATTGGTGGTGTCTAAAAGTTCTCACTTTGGAGTTTTTATCCTGCGCCATCTGTATCTATACGTGTTCGATACTATTTGTTATTTCCCATCACCTTAGCCTTAGGTGCTTTTGTCTTAGGTGCTTAAGCCTCAGGTGCTTTTGTCTATTTGCTGTTGCGCTAGTTTACGCCGTGGCAGAAAGTGCCCCCCCTCCCTCATCCCATAGTTGTAATTAAAGTGCTACTTTGTTACTTTGTTGCGAACGTTTTAGTGTAAACTGCTATAAACCAAGTCAACTTAACTGACTTGAAACAAACCCTAGCTAATAAATAGACCTTCTATTACATCATATTGGCTTCCTGGCGTTCTTTGCAGTAAAAGTTGGTAGTCTGCGCTCTTTCCTATCTTTCCTAAAGGTCGGCATAAGGTTTCCAACTTGCTTTGTTACTCTTCCAAGCGAAAGAAATTAAATGAAAGAAGACTTCCGAGCTGTGGAGTGTACTCGACGAGAAAGTGCTGCAAAATCCCAACAGGGTCACATATACAGCCGGAATGCCTATTATGCTTCCTAGCATCAATTTTGTTCTTTCTGCTTTTATATATTCTTCCCGCTAATGCGATGGCTGTGTCCAGTAGCTAGAGCAATCAACCAATCCACGTTCACGCACAATGAATGCGGCACTAATCTTTTTAGTGTTTTTATCTTCCTTTCTGCAAACCGCTCACTCTAACTGGACAGGTTGGCAACTTTCAATATCCCAAGGTAACCGAATGTGGCAGGTAAACAGCCACCAAATCAGTCCTCCTGAAAGGAGGTAACTCTTCTTCAATGCTTTCTAACTTCGATAAAATGAAGAAATGAGCCAAAAATAAACAAGGGGAAGAGACTTTTAACGAGCAGTCATTCGGAGAGAGCATTGACGCAAAGGTACACTCGCTCTGGGTGCTTCAGCAGGCTTGTTCCACGAAACCCTTTCACGCGATCTCTACTCGTGCCCGTAAACGCCAGCGCCGCATTCCTGCCGCGCAGCATTTCGGTGCACGGGAAAGCCGCCAGATACGCGGACACCGGCTTCACGAGTGCTCAGCAGCAGAGGGCCAATGCCAGCACTGCACCCGCCCGCCCGCCCGCTTCGCCTTCTCCTTGCGCGGTGAAACTCCCCCATGTTCCACGTGTGCCGCTCTGCGGTGCGGAATAAACGCGACTCCGCCAGTGGCGGCGACACACCATTGGGCACGAACTGCACGCCCTTGCGCGCCGACCCGTCTCTCTTCTCGGCATCGGGCAGGCAGCCCACACGCACGCACACGGACAAATTCGTGCGCCCAGTGAGTCATGCTGGCGCGCCTCTTACATCTTCGTTTTGTTATCACCACGTACCCGAGGGCAATCTTCGCGTTCTTCGTTTTTGCTTGTTTCTCTCTCTCTGAGAAGATGCCCAAACGCGATAAGACATGGTCTGCGCGCCGGCTGCTATGCGCGGCATCAGCGTGCAGTCGTTGCGCTTCCGCTGCCGAATATGTATGCGCTATTTCCAGCGGGATACGCGGAACGCGCCAGGTCGGCGTCTCTACCCCTCCCCCCCCCCCCACACACACTTTTCTTTATCTCGAGTATAAAGAAGAGGCGGGGGAGGCTGGATATGCGAGAACCAAAGAGTTGGGCGGCCGTGAAGAGCCTAACAGAGCTGTTACGTTTTCCTGAAGGAAGCGCGCTTATATATACTATGCCGCACCACGATTCTGGGCTCATCCACGCGCCGCGCCGTACTCATTTTTATTTGTTACCGCACTCACTCTGTTTTAACTCACCGCTTCTAGTTTCTGGTTCTCGAAGTACACAGTAAAAGCAAGAAAACACGTGCGATAATATATAGAAAAGAGGGTAAAGCGCAATGCAGCATCTGGTGTTCCCTGTCAAACCCTATCGAACGCTCTTCATTGTCTTCCTATGACGAAGCCTCACACTTTCGTGTTTATTGTCCGTATATTTGTGGTCACGTCTCCCAGTGCACTGAGTATTCCATGGGAGCGCATTTCACTTTTCTATGCCATTCTTAGTTAAATGCAACCGTGGACTTTATACGATTCGCATTCGATTGCAACACCTAATGTGGTCTCGTTCACTTTAAGCATATCCGAACCCGTCAGGCTAGTCCAGTGGTTAGTGTCGACTGTTATTCCATGCGGTTTTTGTGATTTCATATTTATTATGCCTTAAGTTGTTTGAGAGCTTTCCGTGAATACATATTTTTTATATATACTGAGGTTGCTGGCAACTACATGAGCACTTACCCTGTTCTCTATTTCGCAATGCCATTATGCAAGAAGAGATGACCTGATGCTGTGTAGTCAAGCCCGGCTCTCTTAAATAGTAGGATAATGGAGTGCTGGTTCCACGTGTACACTGAGAGTGACGTTTCTCTGGATTATATTCCGTCTAAGTTATATTATTGAACATTGCGTTCTGCCTCACTTGATACGCTGATTTGTGAGCAGATGAAGGGTTATTCAAAACATGACTATGTACCAGGTTGTGTTTCCATTAATAACGAGTACAATAGTTTAAATGTCTCCGCACTAGACGAAACACTAATACATTCAAAAATAAAAGAATAACCTTGTTTGCGCATGCTAAAGCTTGATGTCTGCTTAAAACATGAAACAAAAAATGGATGTTGCAATAGCTCTCCTTTTTTCAAACATTTGTTCCTGATGCTTTCACGCCACATACTAAAAAAACACTGCCCCTGAATGTAATAACTAGGAAGCACATACCACACGGCCTAAACGTTTTAAACAGCAGGGTACACATTAGCAAAAAAAGAAAAAAAAACAGTCTATGCATCCGAAAAATACGAGAGAAGTTTAGGAACTCACTCTCCAGCTGTTTAAAGACTGAAGGCAGGTGATCAAAAATATAGGAGGCGCATACACGTCGGGGTCGCCAACTGTAAATAAACGATCTGGGTACACGACATGTGTTTGAAAAGCGGTCTACAGTTCGAAACGCGCCGAAAATGTCGCCCACGGCGACGTCAATCAAGGCTGTAATAGGTTCAGCATATGTCAGAACGAGTTCATACGTAATGTCGAGTTTGAAAACATTGTCACAGCAGGGCACCGATCGACCAGCGCGAGCAGGTTATAAGAACGTTCACACGCGTGCCCGTGGGAGTGCGGTCGGTGGAATGCCGAGCGACGATGAAAGACGTGGCATTAACGAAGATTCTCTCGATGACGGGCGCGTAAAAGGGGAGAGCGGGCACACGCACACCCGTTGAAGAGAGTTTGGCGCGATTCCAGCTGTTTTCCTTGCTTCGGCGTCTTTGCTGACACTCCTCGCCGCATTTCCGCGCCTTTGAGAGCTGTCGGGTCGATAGCGTTTCCACTCAGTGCCGCGTGTGAGCCGCATAAGCCCTCGGCAGAGTGGATCGAAAGTGTCACAGTCGCTGCGCACGGGCTTCGAGAGTTTTGAGACCCAAGGAAGTTGGTTCGGTGGTGGCGCACGCGTGAGGTCGCCTGAAAGCCACGTGGCGGTCCTTTCAATTTTCGATCGTCGTTGTTTGCCTTATGGTGATGACACGTCCGATGGCTCACTGAAAAGGCAGGCCGCGCAGTGACCGCTGCGATGCAGGCATTCTTCGAGCGTGGTCGCGATGGAAGTTGCGCTGAAACTTATATTCCTGTAAGTCGCATGAAGGGAGTAAAACGCGATCGCACTCTGCTGTAGAAATGCGTTGATGTAGAGGGGCGCGCAGATGTTGTACGCAAAATATCCAGCACTGGCTGTTTTAACGCACGCTGCAAATATTTCATGTTTCTCGAGCGATATTACCGCTGTTCCGTTATCGAATACTTGAGCTTCTTTCCTATATTCATTTATGTCTATAGTCCAGCGGCTATCAACAACGCCGTGCGTACACTGTTCATGTCGTTTATTCAATCGCACGTGATAAGCTTTCCGGCTTATCCTAATAGATTTAAGGGTAATTGTGTTCCTTAAATTGAAATGGGTCAAATCAGCCACCGAACCACATAACGTGAATAAGAAACTTATATCTTGTGATTACCGCTAGAAGTGAGGAGTGAGGATAGGTGTACTTGAACAAAATATCAGGTGTGAGGTAATTGTCCAGTGTGCGATAGCAGCCCGTTCCGGCTTGATTCGCCCACTGAAGTAACTGAAGCTTGAGTCTAATAATTTCCTGCAATACGGCGATCAAATCTGCACTATACTAAATGAGAAACACCGTGTCCGTCACTATGTTCCTCGCCATGTTCCGCGCGATAGCATGGAGGGAAAACGTTGGTGGTGCATTATTGAATTTTGAAAGGAGGGCAGGACATTTAAGAAGGGGGCAGGTGGTATCGTGCAGATCATCTGCGGGTTGGTCGGAGGTGCTTTTAAGAAAGCTTACGAAGCCACCGCTGGCGTGTGTGCGACCCATGTTGACCCTATTGCTGTAAATGGTGAGGCCAGGGTTACAACTGACCCTAAGCAGTGCGAGTTACGAAGTTGTTGTCTTCAGTAGATGAGGTGTTCTTGTGCTAATCGCAGAAGAGCTTGCTCTTCTTTCGGCACCTTGTCTGGTTCGTTTTTATTTTGAGGATCCTTCTAATCTAGTCTTCTCGCGCACTAATTATACGACAGGGATCAACATCTTGGCCCCTGTCGTATTACTCTGTTTCGTGTCTGCTGACTGCAAAAATGAAGAGGGAAAGAAGAAATGGGGAGTGAGGGGGGAATGCAATTTATAATCTAGGAAGTTCTCAAGCTGGAACAGCGGCTTACTCCTTCAGGCCTGCCATTGTTCCAGAGGGTTAAAAAAAACCAAGTTCAGCAATGCAACAATAAAACGAGTAACAGCTTAATATTATGCCTATATCATTATTATTTTGTTCTTGTTGTTATTATTATTATCCTTATAATTGTGCAGTGTCGTCTTGCTGTGATATATGTCCACTGTATGACCTATTCGTGATCTCACAGTGTTTCGCGATATCTTCTTGCTGCTCCAACACAGGAAGAGCGGTCGCTGTCGACGCCTACGAGAATTATGCGTTTACGAGGCGAGAGCGAGGTTTGTACATACTAGACGATTGCTCAACCTTTAGCAACTCTTATTTATAGCCATAGTCGTAGCAATAGTAAGTTTATGCCTACTCTTCTTTCTCTCTCTCTCTTTACTGCATTTTTCACTCTCGTTCAATCTCTCCTCCCTTTCTTAGTCAATTTAGCGTTTAGTTTCTCGTTATTACTAGACGCCTGGTATTTTTCTGCTTCCTTATTCTCTTCGGCTCATGAACGCTACGAATGCACTTCTGCATTGCTCACTTTTTCATGTTATTCGATATACTTGCACTTGCTAGATGCACGTTAGCGTTATATATCTTTTCAAAGTATTTTTCTCATTTTTACTTTATCTTCCCTTTTTACCGCTTCCTTTTGCATGCTTTATAAGGTTCCGGTTGATCGAGACTTTATTGGTTAGTGTGTTAATCAAACGGCCACTTTAGGTTCCTTACTATTTACATAACTAGCGCGATGACAGAATACATTTAAATTTATTACCCAGAGCTATGGAAGCTTCACAACATTAATTTACTGCTTACGATCAAGAATTGTCGACGTGCTCATGCAGTTTAATTTCATACCTTCATTAGCTCCTTTTTCTTGACAATTGACTGCGACTTTCTGCATTTCATTCCGCGGAACATGCCGGTAATGATACGTGCCAGTTTTTCTGCTGTACTAAAGCAGGCCAACGTTCTGCCCCCTGTATTATAGACTAAAAAAAAGTTGTTTACGTTTCCTGTCTTATGAGAGCCTCTGAACTCGCACGAAACTTATCCAATATTAACATCGAATTCTGCACGTGATTGACCTTTTTGTTTCCATTGCATCAATGACACTCGTGATGAATTTTGTTAAATATTCACTTTTTCCAAGTTCTTTAAATTCCTCTTTCTATCAATTTCGGTACGCTGACCACGCCACTGGTTCCCTGGCCACAGCGGTTTGTCGAAAACACGAGACCACAGCGAACTTCTATGCAGTGCGTGCGCACGTGAAGTGTGAGTGAAGTGGGCGTAGAGAAAGCTGAGGTAAAATGCGTTATTGTCTCTTGCGTGAGGGGTGTATGGAAAACATTCATACCAACGAAAACCAGACAGCAAAAAAGACTTGTATGCTCATTGCGATGAAACACAAGCATCTATGTCCCAGTTCCTCCGTCGCAAGCTAGAGCTGGTAGCAGCACCTGCTTGAAGACATTTCTTTCTATCATTCGCAAAAGGTGCCCGGAACTCCCGCTCAACGTTAGGAGCCATTTGGAACCTAGCTGCGTCGCGCAAAGTCCCCTCTCGCCCGAATGACACGCGTCATTGAATCACGTGGTCGACCGAACCACACAGTACTCGGCCGGCAAAGCGCACAGTGAGAGCCAAGAAAATTGACACTTCTTACTCCCGAAAAAGCAAAGCTCTAGCTGCGGTTCGAGCCGTTTCGGCGCCCGGCTTTTCCACCCGTGAACTCCGTCTCATTTACTGCACACGTGGACTACATTCCACCCTCGAGAATTTGCTCGTGTATAGCTACGCTGCGACAAACTTCGAAGGCACCATTTATTTCTCCCCTGACGTGGGCTTCTCCCACATGGTCGCTAAGAAACTTCCGCGTTGCACAAAACGGTGAGTGTTCTAGTGAAAGCGCTTGACGTGCGAAGACAAACGGACATGTTCCGCACGAGCCAGGTCGTTTAATTCGACGCTGGGATTTCCGTATAGGAATTCCAGCCGCAGCGAAAGCGCTTGCTACCGTGTGTGCGCGAGATGTAGATATACGTGCATCGCGAATGTGGCTCAAAACTGCACTGATAGTGTATGTTTTATTCTTTGTGGATCGTTGGCGCTTCTGCTTGTCAGGATTGATGTGTGCTGGTATTTTTTGTTTAGTTTTCGTTTTGAGCTGCCTTGGTTCTTTAACTGTGCTTTCGGATAGCCAACTCTAAGAAAAAAAAAAGGACACGTATTTGTAGCTAATAAAGAACAAATGTGCGAAAAATTTACATTTTTATATCACCTGCGGATTGCAGAAATGTGGAAGTTGTGTAGTTTTTATTAAATTCCCACTTAAGTTCAGCAACGACGCTACCGAATTTCAACGGTACTGGACAAAGTGAAAGTCTTTTGGTGCTAATGGGCATTGATAAAACTTCTAAGCTATATTCATATAATATGTGTTCCTGTGCATTCTCATAAATGGAACACTAATTTATATAGTGGCATAATAAAGTATGCTATCTGATTTACGCTTGCGTAAACGTGAGATTATTTAAAGCATACCATTTACCTATTGCACAGCTAGATGAAATTCCGTATGGCGTTCATGGCGTTGTTGTGTTTCTGCATGATTTGTTTGCCGTTGTTGGACGTTTTGCTTCCAGCGGCAAGATCCTTGTCGCAACTCACCCGAGCTAAAATTGTGGTAGTCTCCTAATAACGTTTTGTACGTAAAACAACGAGTAGCTGTCACCATTCCGCATCCGCAACGTCGCATGCTTTTTCGTATTGTTGCGAAACAGAAAATCACAACTTACTCGTACAAAGGCCCCATAACAGCGCCCGATTCCCTGGCTTCGTTCCCTATTCGGCGGCGCTGTTGCCGTCAACCGAGCTCGCTTCCAGGCAGGCTATCGCATTCACGTTCCCTTTCGCCCGGCTGGGCCTGTGTCGGGCGACCTTCGTCACGTGCGACTTGTCGAAGCCTTGCCCGCAATTCCACGCACGTCCTTGCCGCGGCTGTGCGGGAAAGCGTGTATCGGAAAAGAATGATGCAGCCTCTACAGCGGCAGAGAGATCCTTTCCCCCGAACTTCCTCGCGATCGAAACGAACCACGCGGCAGGGAATGTGCGGCTGTTCGGTCTCCCCCTTCGATACAAGCAAATGAACACTGTGAACGTGAAAGAGGTAGAGAGAGAGTGTAGGCGAATGTACAAGTTGAACCATGCGCGAGCTCTGTCGCGAAGGGAGGAAACGCAAAGGCGTGACAACACGACGGCGCAGGCAGTGGTGCCGAATCAACGACGCGTCACGTTTGCATTCAGGGAGCCACCACGCGTCACCCGGTCGTGCTTTGTTCTATAGGTGGTCGCACGCACCCGTGCCTGCCTGCCTTCTCTGCACGCTCCTTTTGTCAACACTCGCACCCTGCTGTTCTCTGTTCCCGGAGCTCCCGTATAACCCAACACTGATCTCTCCGTCACAAACTTTCGGTTATTTCTTTTTTATCTGTCTCTCTATATGGTTGGAGTCGTTCCTTACGGCCACATGCACGGACTAGGGTACGTGTCTCGGTTCACCTTATGTACGCCAGGGTGGCTCCAGAAAACGATACGATAGAGAAACTTGATTCAGGAAACGAGTGATCGACATACGCTGTTGTGAATCAGAACGTGGCCTGTCGGCAGCGTGTTAGGAGAAAAAGAAAGAAAGAAACAAATTGTGTCAACTCGGATGTCGGTTGACTTCGGCTGCTTCATTTGTTCCTTTCTAACCGAATGCCCCTTTCCCCCTCCCCTCTTTTTCTCTATCACTCTAACGCACAGGAACTCGAAAGTTCCACGTAGCCAAAGTGCCGAAAGATAATTGTCTGAAAAAGAAAATTAATTATTAAGCTTTATATAGTAGTTATGATATTGAAAGTAATGGAATGGTTTACTAAAAGAGTGGGGAACATAGGCTTGATAAATGTGGACCAAACTACTTTTGCAGAAACAAACGTTACTGGTTCAAGAAATAGGGAAGGCGGATTGCTTCGAAAGTTCACAGTGTACACGCGAGTGTAGTCCCTTATTTAGAAAAGCGAAAAAAGTTTTCCATTGAGGTAAGGTATGCTACGTCATCTGTAAGATTCAGTTTGTATATTTAACGCCTCCTTTACAGCGAAACTGTTAGCCTCTCACTGGTCGGCATTTTTCGTGTTCGCGTCCGTGGGCAAAAACCTGCGCCGATCCCGGAGGTGTGCAATAGCCGGCTGGCCCGTGGCCGAAGTGAAGTAGGCTTCAAGCACTCAGCAAAGTGAAGCGAAGAGTGCATATATGTTGTGTAATCACGCGTACAACATACAGAACAGCATTCGTTTCAATAAAGAACAACCACAAAAGAAGCATGCAAAGCACATAATTGATGCTAACGAGTTCCTGACAACAATGCAATGCACATAGCGCTTTCCGCATACGTTTCCCTGTAAAGGTCACTTGTGCGCAAGGCGCCGCAGCGACGGCTGTTTGCAACATGGGGAGTGACGTCGCTAGCCTTCGTATATAAGATAACTAGCCGAGCAATTGATTTCATTGTTGTTGCCGCGCCGCTATGGTTAGGCAACGCATAGCTAGGACTCCCGAAGAGCAGCGTGACTACGAGGAGCGGCAAAGAGAAAAAAGAAGCGGCATTACGACCAGCGGCAGCATGCTGTCCACACTGCCATCACTCCGATTACTACCATTGCCCTAAATTATCATTACTACCATTAGTCTGACTCAATAAAGCATTGCATTGCTCAGAGTTTGCACTGATGGTTCTCAACAGCTTCGCTGGACATCCACTTTCTGGGGGCCGGGATGGCGAGTCAATCTTTTGTTCCTAGGAACCGCAGCTGTAGTTGTTGGCATATTACTACCTATTACTACTATCTTTTGCCTTTAACATATTGGCTACTGCGTCATTTTTCGGCAGTCGAAGCGAAAGGGGCAATTAGGTCTCAACAACCTAGGATACACAAGACACGTACAAACACGCACAGATGTTGTGCAGAAATAGACTTGAGGTTCTCTTGTACGTGCCTTAGGCGTTCTCCTCAGCGGTAAGAAAAACGAAAATGAAATGCCAGCTAGACCGATAACACATGTTCGTAAGCAATACATTTTCATTATGTAATGAACTATATACAGGAAAGAGTACACATACCTAAATGGTTGTACTGAAAAGTAGCCCTTTGGTGTTGTATACATATATGTATATCTTTTTTTCCTTTTTAGTGCCGGTAGCATCCTTGCACTGCAAAGGAGCTCTGTGCAGTGTCGATAGAGAGAGAGAGAGAGAGAGAGAGCAAGTACAGGAAAGCCAAGGAGGTGAAGAAGACGAGCACCTGGTTTGCTACCCTACACTGGGGGCGAGGAAAAGGGGAATAGAAAGAGGAAATTAGAGAGAGAAAGAGCACAGAGTGCGTGTGCGAGGATGCACAGGGACACTATAAGCGGTCTCTTACGCCGGTGCACTTCCAGTATTGTACTGGTGCATGAATCGCTTTTCGTGCCAGTGATAGGTGTGGCCACGGTCTGAGTATCTTTGACTCGGAGTACTATCTCGAGCCCAGCTGGTTTAAATACAATACAATACAATACAATACAATACAATACAATACAATACAATACAATCTTTATTGTGCATAAGGAAAACAAAGTACATATAGCAGGCCTACCAAAGCCTCAGAGGGCTTGAGTTGTCCTCTGAGTTGTCCACAGTTGTCCACAGTGAAAAGTTGTCCACAGTGAAAGGCATCGCAGTTCCTAACGAGGGCAGGTACACAATAGGTGCTCTATGGTATCCTCGCATGTACAGGAGTCGCACATCGGGCTCTCGGCCATTCCCATACGATAGGAGTAAGCGTTCGCGAACGCCAGTTCCAACTACAGGACACCAGACATACATGACTGTATGCATGCATATACCGACGGTTCGACCTCAGCTACCAGCTCAACTGCTGCATTCATCGTTCCAGCTAAGCAGGTTAAGTTAAATTGAAATTGTCACACATGACTACATCTACGTCGGCAGAACATGCAGCTCTCAATGCCGCTATGACGTATGTCACCGAAGAGCCGACAGAGAAATGGGTCGTAATTTGTGACTCTAACGCAGGCCTTAGCAATATCAAGTCTGCATTACACCGCAGAAATTACGAGCAGATGATATCCGACATCAGGGAAGTACACCACCGTTTTCTGGAAAGAAGGCACAACATAATCTTTCGGTGAATTCCTGCTCACTGTGGCAGTGTCGGCAACAACTTTGCTGACAGGGCTACCCGGTCTGCCCAGGTAGACATTCAGACGCGTCCAATACCTTTGGAGAGCTCGGACACTGCCAAGAAACTTCGCCTGCTCGCACGCAAAGGGTCACAATATTTCTAGAGTTCAAGTGCCATCAGTTGCCGATTTCATAAGCTGGACCCCATTCTACGTCTACAACTGCCGTCTAGCCTTTCCCGCGTCGAAAAAGCAGTGCACTCATATATAATGCGAACGCTGGTATTCAAAAGGAAAAAAAAAGCCAGGTGCGTGAACTACTGTAACTGTCCGAAGACAAAATCATTTTTGTTTCCGATTTCTGAATCTTATTTTTTTTTTTTTGCGCTGAGTTTATTCTGCTTTCACACGCAATTTTACGACGATGACGGCAGCGTTATTGTGTGATCCCTGTTGCGGGTTGTCAGTCTTTTTTGTTGGATGTGTCAATTTGTCGCTTTAACCGGGCTTCTTGATAAGATCATCTAATGACATTAAGGATCAATGATCGCACCTTGTGTTAAGATACGAACAACGTATTTTTTTTCGCGTGCATCGGTTTAAAGACCATCCACGCGCTGTTGTTTCCTTGGCGACCTGAAGGGACGCTAAAAGAAAAAAAAAGTAAGTTGATCTGTAATTCTAAGTAGCGCTTCTCTTATTGCGAGAGGAGGCTTGGTTCTCCAGAAGAGGCTTAAGGAAAGGCTTCAGAAAAGGCCTAAGTAAAGACGGTGGTGATGCTTCCTTGAATTTTCCGCAAACGTTTACTATGATGTCACAAATTTTGACAGCGTCTTGTCCGGTATACTTATTATTATTTTTTTGTTGGTTGAAAAGGACTTGCAGTACATTCAAAATGAGCGCAAGAGACTGATATTACACAGGTTTCGAGAACTTTTGCGATGCTGCAACGTAACACATGTGAGGAAATCTTTCAATCCACGACGTCGCAGTCACGTACCAACACGGCGGTTTCGTGCGAAATTAAAGACAAGAGGAAGAAAATATAGACCTCATTTTCTCTTCTAATTATCAACCGATCATTGCGAAATTAATGAAAATACAACTCAGAAAGAATACTTTAAAAAACCTAAACTCATTTCTTGCTTACGTTAAGTGTCACTTCAAACTCCTCCAGTGCCCACGTGTTCACTAAGCCGACCACGAGGGTGCAAGTGACCATAGTCCTTTATTAACACGGCAAGCTGGGCGAGTTCATGATTGAAGATGTTCCTATGGGGGGGGGGGGGCAGCGCAACCTGGACGAAAGACAAGAGGGAAACTAATTCGTAGAATGTCATGCCACCACTTCGCCAATCTGAGCTCTTCGCAACAACTCAATCGTCTAGAGAAGGCCGGTTTTCCAAATTCTATTACCCTGTCAATATGTGAAGGGCTAGTGAAGAAAATAAAAAAGGGGAAGCGCCTTACACACAGATCGAAAAAGTAAAAAAGTATGCAGTCATCCCTTATGTATATCAGATGGGACATGGGTTAAATAAGACAGCCATGAAATATGGCGTTCAAGTCGTCTTTTCATCAAAGAACTCGTTAAACAAGAGTTGCAATCTTGTCAATAGACCTAAACAGGCGTCCAAGGCTCTGTGCCGCGTCAAAAACTTGGGGAAGCTTGTGGCATGCTCGGTGGGAGTGGTCTACGTCATTCCACTTTCGTGCGGAAAGAAGTACTTCGGGCAGACAGGACGCTGCCTTAACATCCGCCTTAGGGAGCACAAAGGTGTGATCAGGAATGCAACAGGTTCTAATCTGGCCACGCATTGTAGAGTTTGCTTATGCAAACCTATGTTTGAACAAACGGAAGTATTGTATAAAATATGAATCAAATCAACCGCGAGATTATGGAAGCCTACTTCATGCATGTAAACTCGGGCGCATGCGTCAGCCAGACTTCTATCACTCTGCAGGGTAAAGAAACTGAGTTTTTGACTGGCTAGTTGGCTAACACCTTTTCAGTCTTGTAAGCGTCATTTCACACGTGTTTGCATTTTCTGTATATTTTATTCCCTTGTCTGAAAAAATAAACCAGTTGTTAGTAAACTGCGTTCGTATCGTGTACTGCCCTCTTGTCTTTCGTCCGGGTTGCGTTTCCCACCCATAAGAAGATGATCATAGTCCTTGTTGCAAGTGGCGGCCAGGAAATATCTGCAGTCGCGGACATCTGACCTCCTGAAAAGGAAGCCGTCAGCGTTTGGCCTCGTTTCTCTCTCAAGAACTGACAGAGCATGAAAATGCTTAGCTTCGCTTATTTCACAAGAATTGAAGTGTTGAGCATGACACGGTCAGTGGCGTCAATTATTGTAAGTTGTCTCCGATGTGTTCACAAACGTCGTGGTGTCAATACCTTATCGTAAAAGTCCAACTTACTTTAGCATAACGTCGTGTACATCGTAGTTTGTTTAGGCATGGCATTGTTGTTCATGATTTAGATCGCACACTTCTATTTTACAAGGTCTGTAGGTCTGCAACAAGTTACGCAACTACATATCAGGTGCGAAGATGTATTCTGCCGATCTCTCAACATAGCACAAAGCGAAAGAAAAATTCGACTATGTTAGGGATGTTGAAGAATAGGAGCGTTTTCCAGTGTAACAAGATTTAGCCGCGCGCGACACCACCTGTGTAACACAGCAGTACCTGTTTGAGATATCCGGTTGATCAAGGGGACTTGCCTGCGAAACGAAACTTCAATTGTCGATGAAATGGTGTCGTCTTAATTTGACAACGCTCGGTGTACTATAATACTGCAGAAAGTAGATTGGTGTCATCAAAACTCATCTGTGTCACGCAGTGGTCCCTCGTCTCACGGCAGTGGTGGAAGGCGCCGTCGAGTTGCCGTGCAACCTGTCGGTACCGGCGTCTAACCACGACCGGGACAACGTTACGCTAGTTCTGTGGTCCAAGTCGGGGGTTCACGGGCCCCTCTACAGTGTGGACGCTCGCAACTCTCCCCTGGAGCGAGCCAAGCACTTCCCCAGCCCTGATCTCGGCGGACGCTACGACTTCAACACGAGCGCCCTGCCAACTGCGCTTCTCCGCATAGATCCAGTGCGGCCAGAAGACGCCGGGGAGTTCAAGTGCCGTGTGGACTTTCGATGGGCGAGGACGCACACTTATGTCGTGTCCTTGGAAGTGATAGGTTGGTGTCGCCATTCCGCGGACGAAGAAGTGAACACAGATCATTTCGCACGAAAATGTGTGGCGCCTTGAGTTGCAGCTTACCATCCACTGTGTTTCGAAACCTCGAAAGAGTAACCCGTGGCTGACTCATTTATCTTTGAATGCTCAATCGATATTGTGTGAGTCAGCCACGTGAAGACACTTAAGACGCCTCTCGTATAATTTTGAAGAGTGGCGCAAGAGGTCACTGCGTTCAAGACAATATAGACGTCGCGTTCGTCATGTGAGATGGTAGCGAAGTCCCCGATTTGTACTAATGTGTCACGAAGAATGAGCCCGCAGATATACAGAAACGAAATAGTTTTGCACTATAAATAAATCAAGTTTATATGTTATGAACTGCTTAAGTAATGACCAGAGAGAAGGAGCTAGCAAATTTCTTGAAATGGTAATGAACGTGATATTTATTGCGAAGCATCGACTCCGTGATGATTCAATCAATGTACTTGATTCAAAGGATCATGAAACCTGTGGGCTTGCAGTGACCTTATCAATATCAGTGTGATCCGATAAAGCAACACAAACGTTGCATAGTTTACCTTGGGCTGCAAGTAGAACATCATTTGTAAACATTAAAAGCACAAAGGGACAAATCAGGAAAGATCAATATGTCCTCAAACGGTTTTACAGATATCAGCTTAAATCACTGGATGGAATGTAAAACTTAGCAGTGCTGTCAAGTAGAGTGTTAGCGACCAATTTGAGCCGATAAAAACAAAAAAGTGGAGCGTGAAAGTTTGTAGTATTGAAAATAACGAAATAAAATAATATTTGTGCAGTTTTAATTTAGCATGTTCAGCTTGACAAACATTTGAAGATTTGAAACCGCGTCCCATGGAAACTGGGCAGTCAAACAGGCCCAGTTTTCTCATTGTGAATGATTATGAAAAAGAACCAGCATTTACTGCCTGCGGGGTTTCCCAGCATTCATGTTTCAGTAGGTGCCCATATCCGGTCTATTGTCTCCGGCAAAACGCACAGAACTTTTGGCCTTTTCTGAGTTCAGAATTACATTATCACTGCTTCCCGCAAAATACGAACTAACCGGGAATAGCTCCATAAATACTAAGCGTATTGCATTACTTAGGTGTATACTAAAGGCCGCTTTGTTCATTCGGTGCATGGAACCGCTTTATCGCTCTATTATGATACTTATGCATGTCTGCTTAAACACACAGTCGTACGTATACGTCAGCACGCACTAACAGTGCGCTAAGAAACAACCAAGGTGAAGCGTCGCTCTTTGCGTTGCTATCTGCACGCAATAATGAAAAATATAAACCCAACGTGTACTCGAGTAACTTGAAATATAGATGCGTGATTCTGAGCGAGAACTTGGTGCGTTCCCCCTTCCCCTCCCCGTGTCCAGTACCCCCCAAGAAAGCCATCATCACTGACGAGTCGGGCAAGGTTTTGCAAGACGTCATTGGTCCCTACGACGAAGGGGCTCCCCTGAAGCTGGCCTGTGAAACGAGGGGAGGTAAGATACAATTTCAGGCGAGAGCTTCAACCCCGTAGCTGCAACAGCCGTTATCGATGAAAAAAAAAAATTCAGCTTGTAATCTTATTTCTGCTGCGCCCGGGGCCGAGGGCTTACTTTCACATTAGCACTCACAGTAATTTCCTGCAGGCCGAATACTCACGCCAATGATAAATTTGGAATAGATAACAGCAACCGGAAAGTCGTGTTAGATTAGACGGAACATTCACCGAATTTCACTAAGCGCTTGTCATGATTTCACTGCAGGAAGTCTAGCTTTAGATGAAGCAGTAGCGTCTAAACTCTCCGTCAAAAACTATATATAATGATGTGCGCACGTATACGTGATGATATATTTGCATAAAGCGCATTTGTGCACATTTGGTGTGTCTGTGCATGTGGCGTTAACTGGTTATAAATACGTTTGGGGCCTGCGTTATGTAGCAATCCTAGGATTCCTGTGTGTCACATCATTAAAGGGAACAACATAAAACACAGGAAAAGTGAGTAACAGGCACGCACTAAGAGCGCGGAATTTCATCTGAGTTTATTAACACCAAGGGACCCGTTTCTACAAAGTCACAGCCAACCGTGCTACAGCTGAGTTATTTGTCATCAAGTAACCATCAATGCAAGCAGTGCGTGTCACTATAGCAAAAAAGAAAAAAAAAGCTTCGATAAAAGAGAGCGTTGCCATTGCAATGCCGCCGAACGTTACAAAAATGAACTATTTCTCAATTTTTTTTGTCGTCGTCATTCACTTTAAAACAACTTACAGATCTTGCATAATTTCCTTACTTTTCAGGATCTCCACTACCGGCCGTTACCTGGTGGCGGGAAATGAACCTTCTGGACGACCAGTACTTCAACACAAGCGACGCCACCTCGCGCAACGAGCTGCTAATCCCAAAACTGGAGCGCTCGGACGCACGTAGCGTGCTCACGTGCCAGGCGTCGAACACCAATCTGACGCTCCCCGTCTACGCCTCCGTGACAATCGACATGAACCGTGAGTGGACCAGACCATACTAGCAAATGTGCTAGCGAAATTATTTCTATGGGCTATCCACAGAAATTGTGTAGTATTTTGGCCCCAGGGGTTTTGTAGACTATTGTCTAGTGAATATTCGAAAACAACCACTTAATATTTATGAGCAAGACCAAACCAGGGAACAGAGACAGACCAAAGGACAGAAGCTTTTTAACCACAAATATCGGCAGATATGCCGCCAAATCATTACAAAGCAATAGGAACGTATATTGAAGGGAAAGAGCATTTAAAGAAGGTTTGTAGCTTCTCCACGGAGTGTCCGACACACCCATTTGTGAGTCATGCAAGTGTGAAGAGAAGATCGAGCGCGTGCTGTGGTTTTGTAATCTCTATGACATCGAACGCGACGTTCTTTGGAGGATGTTAAACCTGTTAGACAGCAGACCATTTTCAGACACTAAGATTCTCGGATCATGGCCCTACGCGTTACAAGCTTACAAAGTGACACGGGTTCTGCTACGTTTCATGAAAATGACTGGCCACAGTTACCGATTGTAGGCGTGACGTGATGGACAACCGCACGTATTCGCACTAACAGTACCTTCTTCTCTACCTCTCCTTTATTTCTTTTCTTGACTGAAATTCCTCCTCCTGTGTAGGATAGTCAACCAGACGTGTGTCTAGTCGACCTCCCTAGCTTTCCTTCGTTCTTTCCTCCCTTCTTTCCTCCTCCTCCTCTTCCTTCTCCACAGATTGTATCAATGTGTTTTATAAGGGCATACGAAAAGCTAGCAATAAAACTAGCTATTACGTAGTTTTCTTCACCCTTACATAGAGCTGCAACCAAACATGTGCAACTGTCTTATAATTACTTAACACGGCCGCAGAAAGGTGCTGTTTTTCCGGGCCTTGTTGATGTGCTCATGTGGATTATAAAAAAAAAACTTACTGTATCAAGAAAGACAAAAAGAGTAAGTGGGAAGACTGAGAAATGAAGGCATGTCTGTCCGAACCCTAGTCATACAAATAAAAACTGATACAATAGTCAAACACAGCGGATCAAAAACTCACTAAACTCTGCGAACTGTTTGGATAAAGTGAAACATGGCAGGCACTGCACTATGGTGGACGTCAATAACAATAGTTAAAAACTAAATAACTTACCTCTACTGTTTCATTGTGTGAAGGAACGCTTTATATTCACTTTCGCCTCAGGTTTGTTAGCTCACATCGATGTGAGCTGACTAGCTTACATTAGCGCACATTAGCTCACAACGATGTGTTCCCACATATGGGAGAACACATCGACGTGCATGAAGAAACCTCACTGTCAACAAATCAAGACCAGCAATAAGTGCCCAGAAACCATGAAATTTAGCCGTACTCGCTGCTACGGAACTGTTCACTCA
Organism: Dermacentor albipictus; assembly: GCF_038994185.2. NCBI lineage: Eukaryota > Metazoa > Arthropoda > Arachnida > Ixodida > Ixodidae > Dermacentor > Dermacentor albipictus. The sequence continues at coordinate 150,978,829 of NC_091824.1, read as the reverse complement.
AGAAATTTAATATCAAGCAATTTGCGCCAGAATGTTAACGAAACACAATGAAATAATGCCTAGCGTGCATAATCGCTGTGTTCATCTAAGTAAATTCTAAATGGGAATTTCAGTAACACTTCATTTGGGCCTAGTTGGTACATACTTCTGAACTAAACGTAACAGCGCAAACATCTAAGACGAGCCACAAAAGGAACAAGAGCCACGATACCTGACTCCAACCCGCCGTAGTGGCGTGGTTGTTTGGTGCTGCCTTGCTAAGCCCGAGGCGACAGGATAAAATCCTGGCCATGGCGGCCAAATTTTAATGGGGGCGAAATGCAAAAACGCCCCTTTACCACGCATTGAGTGCACGTTAAATAATGATCACAATTAGTCTGGAATCCCCTACTACGGCATGCCTCATAGTTTTATTGTGGTTTTGGCGCGTAAACCACCAGAATCTTATATATTATCTGATTATGGTACTCACGGTTATAAAGCAGCCAAGGAATGCACAATGCCTATTCCTAAGACCAAGCGTGAGATCTATCTTCTCAACTTTACAGGGCTTACTCAAAGACATAAAATCAGTTGAATTGCCTAAGGTACTTGAAAACTGCTGTCTTAAATTACATTGTCAAGTCATGGCGGCTCAGTTTCTCGCTACTGATAGATTCGGAGCTTAAAGCGAAAAAAGCACGTTCAATAATGGCGGAAACTGACTCGAACCTACACTTGAATTCGCAGAACACCGAACGCAGAAAGGAAAAAATTAAAAACGATCATATCAGACAGGCTGACTTGATAACTTTGGTAAAAGGCGTCGCGTGTTCCTTTTCATATCATTCCCGCGAACGCATTAGGTTGTACGCATAGAAGGCACATAAGAAGCGTTGGTACGGAAGTGAAAGTAGAACTTTCCTCCAGTAATTTCCACTCTGCCCAGTCATAAATTAGGTTACGCTGAAGCAAACCGTATGCTAGGCCTTAGAGCGCTTGACTGCTTACTCTTCTTGCCAGTCTTCGTGTTCAGTCGCCGTATTTTACGTATCGCGTCGCGACAGGCACCTCAAAGGCAGCTGATTGCATTTCAACTCGAATCATCGAAGCGCCGTCTTAGAGTACGGAAGCCGCTTAGCTTTACTCTTGAATGATGGAACTTTAACTCGCTTTCAATGATTTCTTCCTGTTTCATGGCATTTATATGTGCGTGTGTTCTGCATTAGAACATTCATGGGATGAACCTTGTTTTAGTTTCCTTTGAATTTTTTTATCAGCTAAGCCTTCATTTTTTCTCCTCCTTCGCTCCTACTTTCTTCTACGTGTCATATTAAATTCTGTCAAAGCTTAGGCTTTCACGCAACTCTTCTTGCGCAGTGAATTCACTGTAGAGCAATAAAGCTCGTTGGGTCTCGTATAATGCGAAAAATGAATAAGCAGTCGGGTCCAAGTCGCGCTGTCACCAGCTGTCACGGTGTAAGCGTCACTAGATTACAAAAAGAACAAGGACTCAGTGTGCATGTCAGCGGCTCACTTTAAATGCACTTCGCGCAGCCGTAAAAACTTGAACTGTACCGAGTTTTCCTTTTCACAGCCATATTTCTACATGAGGCTTATAATGTCGGCCCGCGCTTCTTCCGAAGCCAAACCCATGAAAGGCCTGTGTTTTCGTATTTTTAATGTAAGGCTAGTGCCACCAAGCCACTTTAGTCTGTGTATTCAGCAGGGATTCGTCCTTGGCATCTTTATACATTATTGTGCATCTTTTATGCAGTTACTCTTGCTTATTTTTCGTATGAGCCATCCCGCGATTTTGTTGTTATCGCTAATCGATGATGTTTTTTTTTCTTTTTTTTGTCAGAAAACCTCATCTATACCAAATACGTGATACAGTGATTTGTCCAAGAATATAGCTAGAATTTCGAAGGAGTTATGCGAGGCCCTGTCATTTCTAGCTCACTTTTTTTATGAACTAATTCTGCCCTGTACAATAGGAATAAGCTTTACTGTCTTAACAGTGCGGGCAGAGCGTTTTTGAACCTGCAGGTGCCAACAGGTGTGGTATTAGCGGAAAACATTATCGGGGACATGCAGTGCCATGCAAACTAGAAATCGCCATTTTTGTTTCAAGACAAAGAGAGAGGCATAGATAACACATACAAAACATGAAGAAGGCGAAAGAATGTCAGAGAGGCCATTAATGCAGCTTTTTGGCTAACTGCTCTAATAATGGCCGGGATAGTGTTTGCGATAATATTCTTACGGCGCTCCACGAACTCTAGCAATGAGATCGGCCGCTCTGGAACGGTGGATAATAGTACAGGAGTACAATCGAGCGAAGGGAACCCTTACTTCCTACCGTCGCCGTACAACGGTGCAAACATGATAGATAGACGGGTCAAAAAAATATTCCGCCAAAATATGAGATATAGAGTCAAATTAGTGACGGCCGTGTTTGTCAGCGGTACGAAGTCCTAGCGAGACATAAGTTCACAGAACCATGAAGGCTAGAGAAAAAGAGAGAGAGATACAAGATTTAATGATATGCTGGAGATGTTAGCCTAGCTGTTCGCCTGCATACTCCAGGTGCTGGATGACGATTATGATACATACCGTGAAAGCCTTAACAGCTCATACAGAATCGCTGTGTTCATTCAAGTAAAATTGAAATGTGAGCAAGAGACACGATCGCCCTATCATTCAAGCTGAAATGCAAGCAGCCGTCTTCGAGGTGCTTGTCGCGACGCGATAGGTAAAAGACGGCGAGTGAACTCGAAGGCTGGAAAGGAGAGCGAGAAGTCAAGCGCTCAGAGGCCTAGCATACGGTTTGCTTCAGCGTAGCCTAATTTGCGCATCTGCAGAGCGTAAATTACTGCCTGAAAGTTCAACCTTCACTTCTGTACCAACGCTTCTTATGCACCCTCTATGCGCACAAGCTAATGTGCTGACGGGAACGAGATGAAAAGGCATATTCGACGACGTTTACCAAGGTTATCAGGTAAGCATGTCGTACCTATAAGTGTTTCACACTGGTCCATGAAGGAATGTCGCTGCAGCCAACGTTTCGACAAGCTGACTTGTCTCTGTGAGGGCAGCGTCTTCCCTGACGCTAGCCCTACAAAGGCAAAGCTCCTTGTCTAAACATTAGATCCGGTGACATTCCTTTGTCGACCAATGTCGATACGTAGATGCAGGAAGTGGAGAAAAAATTTCGACTCCCTATCATTCTCACTCCCGAGTTTTTTCCTTCTCTCGGTTAAATAACACGCACACTGGCGCCGACAACCGTCTTCGCGCTCTGCGCAGTGCGTCCCCTGGACGTGAAGGTGACGAGCGCGCGTGACGTGCTCGTGGCGGGTCACCGGGCGGAGCTGCGCTGCCAGTCCCGGGGTGCGCAGCCGGCAGCGCGCATAACGTGGTGGAAGGGCGGCCAGCAGCTGGGCCGCACCGTGGAGAAGCTCGAGGGCAACGTCACCTCGAGCACGCTTATCTTTGTGCCCGGGCCCGAGGACCACGAACGCCTGCTCACCTGCAAGGCGGACAACCCCCAGCTGCCCGACAGCGCCATCGAGGATGCCATCTTTTTGTCTGTCACGTGTGAGTGCACAAGTGAACCCGTTTTTCAAGAAGCGTAATCCATGCTTTTTACTTTTTTTTTTTCGTGCGTAGTCACACCTGGTCCAGTCGCGAACGCACAAAGCTCCGAGTGTAAGCGGATGCTGGATTGGAAGTTTGGAGCGGGTGGAATAATACAACTGCTAATTAGCTCGCGCTGCGCTCATCCTTCGCTCTCTTTTACCTGATGCTTGTTCATCGACGAGCATGTGGGACTCGAGAAACTCGACTGCATTTGCACGTGTTCGTTTCAAGGGCAGCCAAACTCCGAGTCTCATTTTGCATTAAAGCGAGACAGCAATGCTTGGGATCGTTATTGTCGTTTTCGCACTATCGAATCGCTTCATCAGCAAATAAGTTTACTTTGTGAAGCACTTCGGGTCATTTATTCAACGTGTGCTGGCATGCTGGCACTCCTGAACCCGACACTTCGCAAAATTAGAAATGCCTACGTTTAGATGAATCTGAAAGGCACTGTTTAACCGGCGTGTTGAACATTCCCGCTTTTGTGAAAGGCTTAATTGCACCGGCAGTTAACAGCACAATAAGCCGCTTAGCCGGCTCAGTGTGCTGTAGGATCAGATTGGCGAAAGATTTAAAAAAAATGCACAATGTGAGTTCACGCTTACAGGTCAACCCACAATCACATGGCGTGCCTGTTTTCGTCTTCTACTTTATTTATATTATCGCTGGCACAGTGTTTCACAGCTTGATCATTATACTACTCTCAAATGTGAGCTTGAGACAAAGAGCACCTGCGTTGTTATTACTACGCTATGTTAGACACCTGTTAATTCCAAAAAACGTCCCACATCTGGCTGCTTCTTCTTTTTCGTGACAGCTGCGATGCATTCACGGGACAGCGATTCTATCCATCACACGTTAGTGGTGGAAATAGCTAGTTTTAGAAATGTGAGACCCAAAGGAGGACGAAGCAAACCACCGGGCGTACATGATAACGCAAAGAGAGTTCAAGATAACGCAGAAAAGGCCTACAAAAGAGTTTGGCTTTTTGCATACGCAAGCCGCTTCGGTACACTATCTCTAAAACTCCCTCTTTCTCGTTTCATCAGCTACATTGTCTCCAATTCACTGTGCCTAATACATCGTTGAGTATCAATCACGCCTGCGATAAGGCGTCTTTTACGACTCCCTGTAGCACCGATAGGGGGCGAGCTGTCGCTAAATGAAATCCCGACAACCTCTCTCACGAAATGATGAAGGTCACTGCTGTCGTTATGCGTTTAGGGTCTCACTCGGTAACCGCCATTGACGGGTCGCTTCTCCCTTAGGGCGGCCTTCGCTCAGAGACGTCGTTAATTGATTTACCCGGCCTTCACTTTCCCTCTGTCTCGCCATCTTTTGTTTCTTGTCGCATCCGTCTCGCCTGAAGCGATTTGGAAGACGTCAGCTGCCGTGTTCGGCCCAGTTTCTGTGACTGGATGCTTTATTTGGCGTTGCTGCGAGATCGAAATATACTATCGGCGCAAAGCATTGTACTATTGAAAAAACAAAGAGACGTCTTTGGAAAATAGGAATAGGAAGCATGCCATTATAATTGCTCTAATTGTGTTTTGCGTCTCTGACAAAGCATTTTTGTGTAGTATCTGACACGAAATTTTCTCAGCCTAGAGCTGCAGTTTTGGCGAGTGAAATAATGTTGCATTGCCTGATTATGTTATACAATATAAAAAAGATGAAAGAGACTAAGCCTTTATGCTTCGGTCCTTTTATGACGCTGCGCTAATTTCCAGACAGAAGCACGGAGAGAGTTCAGTAGAGCCAAAAATAAACCTGACTAATTACACGCGGGAAACATTGAGTATTACTGTGAATGAGTCGCCAGCCCATTACACTACAACGTAGATGTATAGCGTAGCGTTCTCTTTACCAGCGCATCTGTCTTTCTTATTTAAACAAATAGCGATTGTGCACATTCGTAATGAATTAGTACTTCTCTCTGCTTGCTTGTTATGTGTGCTGAAATAAGGTAATCGAAAGTACGTAAAATACCCAGGATGGGAGGCTGTGAGTGCGCAATGAATGCTGATTTTAGGGATCCTCCGGCATGTATGTATCTTGGTTCTTTGGCTTAATCTTCCCATTACGACACTAATTTTACAAACACTTAGTAACAAAAATAATCTGCTACGCTATTTTCATTGCGTTGACCTGTAATATTTACTTTGAGTCATGGTGGCGATTGTCACAGAAACTAGCGCCGCGGCTTTGCCTTGTAGAGAGTGAGATAGAAAGAAAAAGGTCGTGCAGGGAGGTTAACCAGGTTTAGCTTAGCCTGCTATCCTGCACTGTGGGAGGGCTAAGCAGGAATAGAAGGAAGAAAGGCTCCAATTAAAAGAAGATGGAAAAGGATAAGTAATGATGTGCAGTGCGCACAATACGACAGCATTCAGTGCGGAATCAAATGCAGCCGCGGAACGCAGTTATCCTTTTTTTCCTTTAGTGCGATAGCAGTTATATGGACACTCCAGGCGCATTTCTGCTGTCGCCGTCGCCGTCGCCGTGAAATTCCGTATGAGTGAAAGCGTTTGAGGGTGAGCCGGTGAACACGGTTCAATCTCGCGTGCGCGAACAAGGAACGCTGCTCGGATGCGTGCCCTCTCCTGTGCAGCGCGAGGCAAGGGGGGCGAGACGAGGGAGGAGGGGCGTCCTTCTCCGGCGGCGGCTACGGTGCCTCGATGTCCTCCTCGCCCGCTGCTCCCTACAGAGTGGAGACAAACGCGGCGTCTACTAAGGCGTTGGCCACACGAATAGCGGACGCTGTAGGGACGCTTTGCCGGCGCTACTGTGTCTTGAAAGCGATCTGTGACGTGGCTTAAGTGTGCACCCGCGCGGGCCTCATCTTCAAAGCGATCTGAATCAAGCGTCTTTCCTTTCTTTAGATCACTACCATCATCATTTGCAGAGTACGCGTAGTGCCGGTAGCTTCGTATGCGCTGTGATTTCAACGTTTTGTTCGCGTTGGAGCGAGAGATTCACGAAGGTCAATTCGCAAGCTGCTGCCGCGGTTTCTTACTCCAGAGCCTTGATAGCGAGTTTCCGCGCTCACCGAGCGAGATGTGTTCATGTTTACTTGTGTGTGTTTGACAGCGTGCTGGTTAATTTAGTTAAAACACGTTGACGGGCTAATTGGTTTGAATCCACGATAGAATGTGGCGACTGAACAAGGACGTAGAAAGAAGCATACACACAAAGACAGCGCTGTCTCTGTGTATCTGTTTCTTTCTACGGCCTCGTTGAGTCACGCTTACACATTCTACCATTGTTAATTCAGTTAGTAAGCGAATGTTTACAAATTTATACGGTCGATAAAACTACTATCCTTACATGGTACAGCTGTCTACTAATTTGCTATCGCAATCGGTGCTTCGCCTTTCGGGCGGAACTGCGAATTTCTTTTGTTTGTTTTCTCTTTTTTTTGCGAATATGTCTAATGGCTCATTGAGCGAAAAAGCCGGCGTCTGTAGCAGCGAGACAGCATCTATGAATTCCCGTTAACTGCGATGCCACGTTAGGAGTGCGCCTCGATGGAGTTCCCGTTGGATGCGACTCCAGCTGCTGTAGTAGAGCCCCAGGTATTGCGTGAGGAGAAATGGCACCGCCGTGACACGTCGCCACTTCGGTGGCATGCGGCATTGGCACCACAGGCTGCTGCTGTTGGCTGGCTCGGGTAGCACGTACCACAATGGTACGTTACTCCCAGCGCAAAACTCGAAGGACCGGTCAGCGGCGTTCATTTGGAGATTAACGCTTTCGCATTGGCAACTCATAAGAAGTACTTATGGATCCTCAGTTCTTTTTTTGTGTGTGTGTACAAGTGCTCTGTCGATCTACAGTGCGGTTGACGGTCGAACCCATGTTCCCAATGTGGTGCATGAGACACTTAGTCGAACACTGCGTTCTTATTCTTCGAACTGCAGACGCGCCGCAGCTCTCGCTGAGCGTCACCTCGACGCACGCGAGCGGCGCCATCCTCGAGGGCTCGGACGTGCTGCTCGAGTGCGCGGTGCGCGCCAACCCGTCCGTGCGCGACGTCTGGTGGAAGCACAACGGCCGCCTGCTCGACCGGAGCCGAGACGCCGGCCTCGACCTGGTGTTCGGCAACCAGTCGCTGCGGCTCCTGCGCATCCGCCGCACCAGCGCTGGCACTTACCAGTGCCTCGCCAGCAACACGCAGGGTCACGGCGAAAGCAATCAGCTGCAGCTACAGGTCAAGTGTGAGTACCGCGATTTCAATCAGTCACAGTGCGTCGTTGCTGGCACTGCTGAGGCTTAGTATGTCTAAACGCTCTAAGCACTCGGAACGCATCCGTCACAGTGTTTCGGTGCCTATAAAGTTATGCTACTGAGTGCGAGGTCACATGTTTAATTACTGGTCGCGGTGAGTACGTCTGGATAAAGGTGATACGTAAAAATAAATAAGTAAATAAATAAATAAATAAAAGCTCGTGCGCTTCGATTTAAGTGCACCTTAACTAACCTAAGGTAGTAGAAATTGGTCCGCGGTCACCACTACGTCGTCTCTCATACAACCCGTGTAAGGAGCTGCTTGGGGACGCCCCATAATTTGAATGCATTCGAAGTACGGTAATTCTCTTAAATTTAGCACATTTTTACAAGCAGCCAGCTCTTCACTCTAATTATTGATAATCTGTCATAAATGCTAATAATTCGCAAAAAAATATAGCTCACTTGGTGTTTCGTGTAACGTGAAGCCAGAAGCTTACACTAACATAAGTAAAATTTACCCAAGCCAACAATATGTAACTGCTGCGTTAGCTTTCATTTTACCGTGCGCATAATTTGACACTTCCGGCCAATGTTCGTGTGCATTGGCCCTGCGATAACAGTTTTATTAACAATATTTAGGGTAAAGAACTCAGCATAATTCGAAGATGTGAAAATGCCACCCTTTTCTATACTGATTACGTTGTGAACGCCCGTACGCTTTTTGTGTCCATTGAAAAGTTATATGAAGCAGGAATAATGAAGTGTTTCCAACCACTTTAAGTAACCCTACAGTAACTGCTAGTACTACGGCATGCTTTCGAATAGAAACGAAAAGCAGCATCAGCGCTGAAATTTTCTTTATTGGGTGGTACTATATAGAGAGCTTCATCACCATATGCGTACTGTACAAAGATCTGCATTGGCGGCGTGCTTTGACGCACAATGGAGCAATATTATCGCTAGCATTCTTAAAATGAAGCTCTCTGAGCTGCACAACCAATGTTCTCCACGACCAATCCCGGCAAGAAAACAGAAAAAGGGAACAAATTAACCCTGCAATGCCCTGCAAATATCGTCGTATGTGCTACGCACAGCTTGACAATTCAAAATGCTGATTTAGGAGCGAGAAACTTGAGTCAAAGTTTATGATTGCCTACTTAATTCGCCGATGTGAAGTTTTAGTCATGGTTGACGGAGTAAGCGAATCAATTACTACATAATTAATTACTACAATAAATAAATTCTACCTAAAATTAATATGAACCAGTTGTTCCAATCTTTACTTATACGAAACTGTGTTCGGGCGTTACTGAGCTAGGAAAATACCTTTCTTGCATAGCATTCTCATGATTGAGAAATAGTCTTTTGGATTTGTTTTCTTTCTTGTCTTTTTTGTTAATGACACATTTTTAAACATTACAAAGGAAGTGAATAGTTTGCATGCAAGGCTGATGTAAAAGGTTCGTCACGTCTGATAAAGAACTTCCAAGTCTTGTCTTTTTTCTTCCTTTTTTTTTGCCGGGTGACGGTTGTTCTGCGCATGTGCGTACCATCAACTGTCCGCTAACTTTTGCCCAAAACGTGCCTTTAGTTGAGCGCCAGTGGTGGGTATTCTCCGCCGTGTTTGTGTCTCTATTATTTCCGCGTTTATCTTCTTAAGTATAGCGCATCAACAACCTAGCAACATGTCTCGTTAAAAGTGGCATTACATTCCTTTTCACATAGTCGCTCCGGTGTGCCGGGAAGGACAGAAGCTGGTCTACGGCGTCGCCAAGGACGAGGCGGCTCAGGTGTCCTGCGAACTGGAAGCTGATCCGCCGGATGTGTCCTTCCAGTGGCGTTTCAACAGCACCTTCGAGGGAGAGCGGCACCTGTCCGCCATGCCGGTCGACAAAGAACTGCGCAGTGTCGCCACCCACGTTCCTCGTAGCCGCACCGACTACGGCATGCTCTACTGCTGGGGAAAGAACAGCGTCGGCACGCAGGCCAAGCCATGCGTGTTCACAATCGTCGCCGCTGGTGAGTTCGAGTGTTTGATATTTTTACCAAATCTTGTTTTCGAAGGGAAAATAAAAAAAGCGCAATTTTAATGAATTTCTAGGCGCGTAGTAGGCGTGGCGTTAAGTAATGGTAGCGCATAGGGGACGAACAGTTACCGTACTAAATGATTACGAGCACTTGCTTGTAATGTGCAATGAACTTATTCAGCCCGATATATATATATATATATATATATATATATATATATATATATATATATATATATATATATATATGTGTGTGTGTGTGTGTGTGTGTGTGTGTGTGTGTGTGTGTGTGTGTGTGTGTGTGTGTGTGTGTGTGTATAATGCTGTTGATTCTGACATGCGCCATGGTTTTCGTAATTCAAGAAATTTAAGCAGCAAAACCATGGAGTTGGATATAGAGTGGAGCCGACTCTGGCACTCGCCAATCCTGTTCCCTTAGCGATGCAGAGCAGCCACTTCCCACTGGGCTCACGCTCTCCACCACAAGCCTCCACTAGTGCGCATCCCTCCTCATATTCTCCAGGCTGAAAACACAAGTACAGTGCGCCACGTGCCTCAGAAATTGAATATCAACAGCCAACTTGAGAAACGGCTCTTGCGTGGCCAAAGTGGGGCCGCGTAGCAGACGATAAACGCACAAGAAAAGAACGAAGCTGCGTGTCAGTATGATTGCGGGAACGCGTTTTGCATTGCTCGGTTGTTTTATAGGTTTTGCAAACTTAAATAGATTGCTTTCATTTGATACCGATTTGTCTCGAGTAGTTTCTATGCGGTCATAATATGAAGCTTTCGCGGTAAGCACTGTCGCTTCTATCGTGGTTCTAATCTTCAACTGGCGCACTTTGATTGTCCTGTCTTTTATTCAACTCAAAATTGATTTTCGTCGCCAATGTAATGGTTTTACTTTGTTAGGCTCCTTCGATGGTGGGTTAGGGAAGTCACGAACTGTTTCACTCCTGGATGATAGTGCGGTATGGCAAAGGAAATGAAAATTTTCTTGTGTGTGTGTGAGATGAGCACGAATGTTGATAACAACTACTCCTTTATTCCTAAGATCATAGCTGCGGAACGGAATTAGATGAAGTTTAGTATCCGGGCATAAGGTTTTTGTAATTCGCGTTCTTTTCTACTTAAAATGATGTTTCCTGCGATTTTAACCATTCATACTTTTTTTTTCAAGTATACATTATGTCATGATGTATATGCGCAAAATCTAGCAAGCGCCTAGATATCACCGGTGGTTCGCTTGCTGCTATTTGCGTGAGCAGGCTGCGAGTCGGATTTATTCAAAGCTTTACGTCCATTGTTTGCGTGGATTTAAATGCAACCACCTAGTGCCGGAAACGCATTCAAAGTCTTTTAGAAATTGCCGAGCGAAAAATTTTTTTGTACCATATTATTGTAGCAAGCGTACATCTACACGTGAACGTCTGCAGCACGAGCTGAAGCGAACGACGATGCTTATGCACATTTATATGCGACAAGTGACATACAGCGCAAGCGTCTATAGTGGAAGCTGAAGCAGACGACAGACGAGGTGCACGCCGGAACCGTGGTTGGCGAGGCAGCAGCGAAAGAAACACGAGAAATCTAGCTGCTAGCATGGAGCAAAGCAAGGCGTTGCCATCTGTACTACTAGTGGCGAAACGTCACTTCGCCGCATTAGCAAATGAACGCTTATGAAATCAGTGGGCTTCCCTGTATATTTTGCTCCGTGAACGAAACTTCTGCTTTTTCACTTTCCGTTTTTTTTTTGTGTGGTAAAGGACAGAAAGGACATCACTCATTGCCACTTTCTGAGGCCTCCTTAACATTCTCAACGGCCCAGAGCACCTCATCTGCATTTATTTAACACTTTGCAAAAATGGCAGCGTAGCATAAAGCATCTAAAATATAGTATACCCTAATAAACTTGCGGAGTGGGCACAAAATTACCGCAGGTCATATGCTCATACAGCTTCAGCGGTGTGTGAATTACATAATTTTTTAATGGTGGTGTGGATAGCCTTTAAGTTTTGCAGATATTGTTTTGTACTCGAGTCTAAAGCGCACGTGATCTATTATCACATTTTCCGGGAAAATAAATGCGCGTTAGAGTAAATACGGCAAATCATTATTGGCGTTTGAATGGAATCGATCGGTTACCTTTTAACACGATAGCGCTGAGGGCCTCGTGTCACATAAAATCCGGTGTTGGCGCTCGCGCCAGCGTCGGCGGCGTTGTCCGTGAGAGAAAAATCATGGCGAACCACGCATCCCGAACCACGCAGGCCCTCCGCGTGGCGCATAAGCGTAACTGAACCAACTGAATTTCTCGAAGTAAAATGCTTCAGAAAATTCGTAATGTACGACTTACACGCGACCTACAGACATGATAGCGTTGGACTGCAATTTGTGCACACGAGAAAACAGAATTCTGTTACGCGGAAACTCAAACGCAAAGCCCTTTTCCAGCTGCCGTTTGAGGTTTGGCGTGGCTGTGCACTGACTCCGGGATCGGCACATGCAAGAGGCCGCTTTTCTACCAGAAAGCTCACCCTCGTGCATAGCGTTCCCCGCCAGCGTTCCCCGCCAGCGTTCCCCGATAAACATTACGGTTATATAAGCCGCATTTCTCGGGGAACGTGAGAAGCAGTCGGGGATCTTTGAATGCTATCGCGTTCCAATCTTAAAGGCGAAGCTTAAGCTTCCTACAATTTTTGTATTGAACGTTTTTACAAAGTTTCTTCTGCTGCGTTCGCGGAGTAGTAGTGGCCATGTTCTACTTATTTTGTTTATGAACCTTACCTGCAGATTCTAATGAAAGGAATTGTTGCAGAGGAGTACTATGGATAATATATTGCAAGAAACCACGTGCTTACATATACAAACTAAAAGAATGACAAGAAAGGTGGACTAAATGTTAAGAAGAAAGCTATTGCAGTAGAAATGAAGCATCATTTATGAGAGATTTAACAAAATTGAGTAGAACGCCTCCTCTGACATACATTTTTTAATGGCCTTGGGAAGCTTGTTTCACTCCGCGAGAATCATTATTGCAGATAGCATTTCCTTTATTTTCAATGCGTGGTCGCGTTGCTTGTATAAGGAGTACGAATCTAGCAAATAGTGCGTTTTAACAACGTAAGACTTATTAAAATAAATGCCTTAAAGTAACTCTAGGTTCTGTATAACCTTCATTATTGAAGAGGTGGCCAACCTCAGCTTTGCTTTATGTCTGTAACACTGCTGCAGAATTCGTACTTGCTTGCGACAGAATGCGCGACTCGGCTTTGTGCACGCTCCCAAGCAGAAGATGAAGTAATTGAAGGTGTATCACAAAACGCACAAGCGCACTAAAAAATAGATCTAAGATTTGAATTGCACACAACTTCCTTACCCTTCATTATCGCGGTGTGCAAATCCCGTGTGATGAAGATTACCGTTCCATACGCTTTTTCGTACGCTTTTATACGTTACATATATTTACAGCAGGTTATGTTGTGCCCAAAGTAGATGCCAGATATTGGTAATGGGGTACTTTCTTGAGGGTTGCATTTTCAATAGGTTATGTAGGCATAACAGGGGAACACTTACGTGTGAGCGGAACAAGTAGGAACTACAAGGGGATTCAAATGCCTTTTCTATTTTGCGCACCAGTGCTGTATACTGTCCAGTCACGTCATAGAAAAGAAACATCGGATACATCTTTAACGTTGCTATAAACGCCACAGTCATCTACGTACAATAGCACAGTGCTTTGAATTACATGAAAATAGAATTTGTAAAAATGAAGAAGTAGGGCCCTAAACTAACCCCTTGGGGACACCAGATGAAGCATTCAAGTTATAAGACCAACCACCGTTTAGTAACACATGCCGAGTTCACAACTAAATATAGTCACGGGTTCTACCTACGACAGTGTAGTGTATACAAAGAGAAGCCAGCTTGTGTAGTTAAGAGCTTGCCTGACGGTGTCCTAAGTCTTTCTGAAGCCAGAGAATATACGCAGTGAATCTCCTCACCAGGGTAAAAATAATGAAAGAGGTCATTGCCGAATTCAACTAATCGCGTCAAGCAGGATAGGCCGGCTCTGTAGCCATGTTGGACGTTCGTAAAGTACTCATTTTGATCTTAGTGCTAGATTACCATGTTGTAAATGATATTTCTCAGTGGTTTGGAACAGGCACTTGTGAGTGATTTCGGCTGATAGTTAGCGAATGAGTTTTTGTGTCCCGCTTTATGTATCGGACTAAATGAACGATTAAGACAATGATGCCCTGTTAAAAGTTGAATGCATCAGCATGGACAATCAAATGCCGAGAAATCACTGCGTAGCTTCCCCGTTTTGTAATCAATAAATGTAACAGTAAAACGTGCATGCATACGATGAAATTTTTAGTTGCTGCAGTAAATCTGCTGCGTTGTTTCGCATGTTTTGTTCAGCGTAAACACAGAATATAATGCCAATATAGTACAGTGCGCAAAAAGTGAGCGCTGCTATAGAGATCACGATGGCGGTACGGAAGTGAGGTACTTTGTTTCTTTCAGTAATAATATTGCAAAATCTCCATGCGCCCTTTATCATAATCCCATATATTAGTATTGATTCGTATGGGTTCATATTGGCTTTGATGTACGAACCAATATGAGTATACAGAATTATGGACACTGGGCGCATATGGGTGTTTTGAACAGAAATAATTTGTGTCAGATTTTCATGATTAGTGAGTATAATTAGAGTTTAAACTAGAGCAAATTCCGAGAAATTCAAATTCAGAGCTTATCAACCGAAGACACTAATAAAATTATTTTAAGTTCAACGGCTGCCTAACAAAAAAAGTCGTGATTACCGTCACTCGCGAAGTAGGCGCTAGTGGGAAGAAAAAAATGAGCGACGGTTTTTGCCTAAAGCAAGAAATTTCGTCAATATGTATAAGCAGCAGGTGTACTCCGCATAGGATATGAACTATCTCAGCTTTTCTATGTCCCGACTAACCTAATAGCATTGTAAACTGGAAAGGTCATTTGAACAAAACTACACTAAACTAAACTTTCCTTTCCTGTGAAGCTTTACACTGCCTACATTTGATGACAATGGGTTGGTAGTCGTGAAGGAGAGTCGTAGACGCATATGTCTTCGGGCCGAAAAAACAGGAACTTCTAAAGTCAGTAAGGAGTATTGCCCGAGGGAAGCATGAAAAACAGTCGAAGCGAAGACATTTCTTTTTATCTTGGCGCTGATTGCGGATTTATTTTATGGTGTCGCCGCGCGCTTACATCCACTATTCACTTTCACAATCTCCATTCTGTGTGTGTGTGTGTTTTTTTTGTCTCTCTCGTTGAATGGAAGAGGACTGCATTTGCCTTATTTCGCTTCTAGAAGTCAGAATAGAGGACTCCTAAAATGAAGAGCGATTTGACGGAAAGACCAGCGTCGACACGACAAGATTCAAGAACTATTCCGCACTTCTGGTATCGGACGGAATGATCGGATGCCTTTTTGTATTCCTCTCAGCATTACTTTTTTCTTCAAGAAACTCTCGCACAAATTGAATCTGTGAGCTGCCGCCAGCAGTACTTTCCTGAAAGGGATTCGGTGTTATCCTCTGAACTGGTATATCGAATTTTAAGAAAACACTTCTCGATGGTGTCTTTTGGGAGCCATATTGACTTTTGAATTTCGAAGATGTCTGGCATTTTCTTGTCGCACAGAAAGCTAAATCGTAGTAGCGATGAGCACGGAAAAGAGGAAAGTATTGAAAAGAAGACATGCATACAAGAGATGAACAATGAACTAGCACTGAAGCAAGTGCATGTATCGACTATGCGAATAATGTGTAGAATTAAACAAAAACGAACTCGGTATGACATGGACACTTCATGTTAAACGTAGTCCTTACATTCTATTTGCTACAAAATGGTCAGCAGAGTGAAAAAAATATTCACAAGTGCATTTAGGAGACCGTTTATTGTGTTCGAAAACATAGAGCTCCAAGTAGGTTCTCGAATGCACTTTGGAGGAATTCTCAGTCAGGGCCTGGTACGTGCACCAGGCCAGCGTCCGTTCCACAAGGTCAGCCACTTAGCTATCGTGCTCGCGGATCAAAACAGCGTCGGCTAAAAAGCCGCAATTTCGCCCAAAAGTCGAGTCATCGATTACTATAACAAATTATTAGACAGCTATACAAATCAAGCTTAGTAGTTTTATAAGCTGCGAAAATTGCTGTGAACATTCGCTTGCTAACTAAATTAACGAGCACGGTGAAACGCGCGCTCAGAAAAACAGCAACACATCTCCCTCGATGATCGCGGAAACTTGCTGACGACGGCGACGATGGTGGAAATTCGCCTAGAGTGTCCGTATATTTTCTATCGTAATAAAATTAGTGCCTGGCTAAATGGATCATAGATCGCTTGCAAGAAGTATTTTTTTTTATCCGTGCTTAAATTCGCGACTATGTGTCAGGTCTTTCGCGCCCATGACGCTATACACAGTAAATTGTCGCGGGGCGAAAGCAAGAAGTTTATGAGCCAGTAATTACTTTACGGCTCATTTTTCAATCCACGAATTGTAGCTATTGAGTATGCAAGGTATATCTACTTGGAACGAATTCTCAAGACCACTTCTAATAATCTTCAGAGTATCCGACAAAATACATTGGCATCCCAGTTACTTTGGTTCTTCAGTGCACAAAGCAGCGTTTTCTTTAACAAAAAGTAAGTGGAACAACAGTGCATTTTTACCACAAGTTTGAAGGCGCATATATTGAGACTGGTGCCCTCCTCAAAATTTGTTACAAGTGGATAGGCCATGCGGACTCATTAGCTACAATTCGTAGATTAAATATGGGTCATGAGCCAATAATAAGAAAGGTAATTAACGTTACGGCATTTATTACTTGTTTAAGCATTCTGATTTTTTGTAGGAGTAATGTCCACCTCTTGGAGTGTTAGAAGGGTGTTTGTATTGGCTTGTTGGTTTTCTTTAGGGCGAAATAGTGCCACGCGAAGCAGGACAGAGGGAAACGGAAAGGACTAGGTACTTACTGCCAAGCTAAATTTTAGTCTTTAATGCAGAATTTTGTATAGAAAAAAAAACAGAAGAAAAGATGCGAAACGCGGCATAAAACAGAGATACCATCGTTGGCCTCACAATTCGGGCCGACGTTGTCTAGAAATGCCAACTCCCTTTGCGGTAAGGCCAGGAATCGCTAACTTATGCAAGGGCATCCTTCACATGCCATGCTAGCTGCTTCGACAAGGATGCGCATGCAGTAATCCATGTGCGTAAAAATTCCTTTTCTTTGCTACAATGTGGCGCTCATCCGCATGCACTACAATGTAAGGCTAAAAAAATCTTCCCTTCCGTTCCTAAAATTGTTGACATGCTCCTACAGGAGCATGTTGGCAATGTCACATTGTTTCCATATAATCTTCTGTGTCGAACAATACATTTCGATTAGCAGTAAGCGCTCGTCCTCGTCCTTTCCGTGTCGCTCTGTC
Organism: Dermacentor albipictus; assembly: GCF_038994185.2. Taxonomy (NCBI): domain Eukaryota; kingdom Metazoa; phylum Arthropoda; class Arachnida; order Ixodida; family Ixodidae; genus Dermacentor; species Dermacentor albipictus. The sequence continues at coordinate 150,961,469 of NC_091824.1, read as the reverse complement.
CTGCTTCGCGCTCGACCACTTAGGAGTGTTAGAATTGTGGTATCTGCCACAGGCACTTCTAAAAATTTGGTTGAGCTAAAAGTAAGCACCCTATATTTATGACGAGGCATGATGGAACATGCAATATACAGCCATGTTTTCATTCCCTATGCCGATGCGAGTTTCGGCTTATAGACGAGGCAATGCGATGGGCAGCACTGCTACTGATAGAACCAAATATATAGCGACGCAACTAGTACACGGGAAATAATGAAGCCCTCACAATCCCTGATTCTTGTGGTGAGATTGAACCGCACAGCCAGTGTTATTCAACGGGCACATGGGATGATTGGATCAGATTACGGTTATTCGCTGTACTTCCGAATCGATATTCATATTAAGGGATCTCGAAAACTCTGACGTGTCTAAATCACAAGCAGTATATATTTACGCGGTATTAACTATCTCTTGTTGAATATGTTGCATTTCCTGTTACCGCCATAATCTTGTTGTTTAGGGCAGCCCTTGTACACTAAACAGCAATTTTGATTGCTTAGCTAGCATATTTTGCAGTAGCTATAAAAATTTCGTATATGAGAACAAAAAGTAGAAGGGTATGAATTGGGGCTATAGTGTTGAGGAAGATTCCGAGAAAAACAGCGCTACAACAGGATCAATGAAAGCCCGAACAACACAGGGCCTGTGATATTTTCACTGGCCCAGATGCTGCATTGTAGGCCCAGATGTTGCACAGTAGAAGGCTCTCGAAAAAAGCAGCAACAACAGCCATAAGAATCTGCGTAAAATGAAGTGATGTAAAACCAGAGTCGTTAATGTGCGAAGTGCTACAGACGCACTCGCGAGAGGTTTTTACCCAGCTCATATCCTTTTGAAAGCGAACAGCTTTCTTAACCTTTTCAACCTGTTTTCGTGGTCAGAGGTGGTTGAACTCGAGCCTCGCCACTATGTATCACGTGACTAGGCGAGGGTTTTAACAGCCGCTTCGGTGGCGCTTGGTCTCGCCATGGATGAAGTCGCTGCAGACGCCAGGATGAGTCCGAACATTAGTGTAACCCAAGTTCTAGCTCCAAGAAACTACTTTACAGAACATAAATCAGTCTTTACCTTAGTCAAGCCACAGCAAGACAGTGATGAAGCCTTTGATGTGCAATAAAACATTAAAAGAAGCAAAACCGTGTCTAACCATGCTTAAAAGAGTTTTCGCTCGTGTAACTAGGTTCAAGCCACATTGAACCCAAGCCACTTTTTTGTTTCGTTCCGACTACTGCATGTCAAATAGTCTAAAATTTCGCAACAAGCAGCAGGTTTCCCCATCTTCTGCTAGAACTGCTGCAGTGGAACACGACATTCGGAAGCAGATCTATTGCAGTTGCTATAGAGGCACTTTCAGTGTCAATATAACATAACGGATCCCATATTAGATAAGCAAGCCCCATTTCTTCCTGAGAAACATTCACCACGTGTACCTTGGTGCACCACTTGAGCTCTTTGGGGTTTTGCGTGCTCTTCGCTTTCAGGAACTTCTTTAGAAATAGACCCGGGGCAACAGGTCGACTAACAACCATGCTCGCTCTCTTATCGCTCACCATTTACATAAGCCGGTTTAGTCTGGTTGCCTGTATAAGTAGTGAAATTTCGTTCTTTCAGAGCATACACCTATCAAGGCAGCACTCGGTGCGACGCCTATATTTCACAGTGACCAACTGCAAAGGAAGTTTCCTCGCCATTTGTCGCCTCTCTCGAATCGCTCTATTCGTCGCGTTTAACAACAGAGCACCGCGTAGAGCAAAATATCACAGCTAAGTGTGAAGGCTCCGTGCCCTAATGAATTTTCCTGCGATTTCTTCACCGGCTCAGTGCTACAGTTTTGGCAAGATTGATCTGGTACATTGAAAGAGTGTGTTGCATAAAACCGTATTTAACTGACTGTGTGCATTATAAATCAATTCACCTATGTGAGATTATTGGAGCTGTTCGGTGTCTATAATATGTAGCTGCTGGAAGTCCTGCTATTGTCTTCGAATCATGCCAACCTCTCCTTACGCTTTCTTTTTGGTACATGTAGCAAATGTACAGTAAATAGTAATAGTGTATTTATTAGTCTACCTTCTGTTCTGCTTTGTCCTATTTCCTTCACAGGACCCCCGGAGCCCTTGAGTAATTGCAACGTGGTCAACGCCACCGCTGATTCGCTCAAAATAGAATGCGACTCTGGATACGACGGTGGGCTGGAGCAAACATTTCATCTCGAGGTGAGTCTAAAAGTAAATGGGATCCTACACTCAACCCCCCCCCCCCCTCCCTCTTTTATAATTATTATTTTTTGTGTGTCTTCCTTGTCAAGGATGATCACATTCGATTGCTTACGAGTTGCAGGATATGCGAGCGAGCTCATTTTTCTGGGAGCCCAAGCATGTAGCCTTGAATCCATGGCACAAATTATGAAATACTCCTTCTTGGTTTTCATATATATTAATGTAATGCTTGTCGCATTCGATAATGTTATATAGAAGACACGTATGAGGCCCCATTTGTACAGCGCCTGGTCTGACGGACCATGCTAAAGCATGAGTAGTCTCACGAATACGGGCCGAGAATTGCAGCGCGTGCTCATTCGTGCAGCCGGCTACTCTTTGGCCAACTGAAGGAAGCAGCTGCGCGTATGTAAATAAGGAAGATATTCCCTGTAAACATTCGGTGCCGACACTGCAAAGCTGTTAGTTACCCTTGTGCGGACTAAGAGTGTTACAGTGTGCACTCTGCACATAATTGAGAATGACTAATGTTGACGGAAACGTGGGTCAAAAAGCTGTCTCCTAAACTCCTTAAGATAAAGAGAAGTATTATAACGTAGTGCGTCTTGTTCCACTCATTGGCTAATACTTGGTCATTGCTGAGAGTAGAACCAGCAAATGTCCTAAACATACCGCCTTTGTCTCTCGTTGGTGCTTGTTATACTAAGGCCTCACTTTGCTGCCACACAATGCACAGCAACTACTTCACAGCTCCTAGTGCCCTGCTTTTGTATGCTCACATGGGGGACAAACATAATGTTTTTGTAATCGAGTATTTATTGCTGACACCAAATGCAATATCAAAGTCGTGAAGCTGAATCACGTGGCAGTGCGCCATCAGCAAACGGCAAGGCATGGTTTAAGAAGCGCACTCTGATTAAGTATAGCCAAACTTCAGAAATCTTCAGCGGCCGCCTGTGCCTGTAACTCTGCTGCGTAACTCTGATGGCTCGGTAGCGTTCGAGCAAGATTTTGACGCGAGAAAAAGTTGCACTCCGGCATGTTATTTTGAGAATAAGAGAAAAAAAGCAAAGAATTTCAGGAGTTTCCTGTCGACGAATGTCTCCATAGCTGATGGATCGTCTCGGCAAAGCGTGCCGGCAAAGCGTGCTCTGCCGGCGCAAGATCGACCATGCTGCCTTACCCTTAGCAGGCGTAACGCTTGTTCTTATTTACGAATTTCCTAAGCCTCAAATGGAATGTATTGTGAAAAGCAAGAAGGAACTGCGTTACGCACTAAGCGCTCACGGTCCGCTTGACATCGCGCTGCCGAAGAATGTGGTGATAGTTTGAGCGCGTAATTTACGCGAAGAAAAAAGGATACTCGTTCATTTTCTTTTATTTGAACTTCTTGCTGCAGCTAATCAAAGCTGCTCACTTTCAGTATCGCCAAGGCTACCTGCCTGATTAGCCAATTTATTTTGTAAATGAAGTAAGTGAAATGGTTCACCGAAGGTTTGACGGAAGCTGCAGTGCAATCAAACACTTGTTGCAATGACTCGTAGGATAGAGTACTGAATTGGAGAGTGCAACAGCCATTGCAATATGCGGTCACTGAAGCTTCTTTCAAACGATCTTTGCATGTCGTTTTGCACCCATCCCCCCTTTAAGAGGGGCTGGATGGAGTGTCATGCGACATATATATCCGTGGCACCGCATGCAGTGACGCATATCGACAACCTTTCACTGTTTCAGGTCATCGACTCGGTGCGCAGTGAGACGCTCGCGACGCGAGAGCAGAAGGAGCGGCCGTTGTTCCTGGTGCAGCCGCTGCCACCGGGCACCGAGTTCATAGTGCGCGCCTTCGCTCAGAACGCCAAAGGGCGCAGCGACAGCGACATCTTCACAGCGAGCACCGAGGAGGCGCGCGACGACGGAGACGGTGAGCACGAGTTTTGCTCATGTTATGGGCTCCGGAAGCGGAAGTCTGTAGTGTATCACTCGAACAATTAAGGTGTGCCTTGATCGCTGAAGAGATATCAGTCGCGTATCAGCGGACAGTACCGGAGGGACCGGTAACAGCTGGACAGCATCAGAGAAAACTGAGAGGGGGTGGGCGAACGGAACAGAAAGATGGAGAGAATGAAAATTATTTAACCATATACATGTACTAGGGAAGTTCTACGTGGTCAAAGACAATTCCCCGAGATGGTCGGTCTTTAAAAATGAATTAGGGTCTTCGGAAACTCGTGCGTGGTTGAACGGTGAGGCCGCTTTTCCAGTGGCAGTAGACAAAGCCCCGTCGTCCAATCGAGCTGATGCGATGGAGAGTGATCGTGTCTCTGCCCGAAAGCGAGAACACTCGCAGAGCATGTGATCGATGGTCTCGGTGGAACCGTGAGCAGCGCACAGAGCTCCCACAACCGTTTCGATGAGAGTGGAGCAGGCTTTCTTGAATAAACCGCCAAGCCACAGCTTATAAGCAGAAGTGTCTGCCGTTGAGAGAGTCAGTGTGGGGGCCGGAGCTGTAGCGAAGGGTTCAGAGTGTACAGTACTCTGCCTAAACTTTGGGAATTGCACTTCTGTAATGATAACTTATTATCAAGCTTAGGATAGATCTTAAAGAATTAGGCGTAATGCTCAGTGATCGCACTTTGTAGAACAAAAAGTGACATTGTATGGCAGAAATAGACTTGGCAGAAAATTGAAATTTGGTGCCTAATCAGTTCTGTGCCTATTGTATCATGCATAAATTGGGTAATTTTCTGTAGATGTGGCCGTGGTATACCAGTTTATGCGTCAAGGTGGTCACCATCTATGGGCACAATTTCGCTAGAAACTCGGAGGTTTAACTGAAGAATTGGGCCTGCGAATCAATGGGACATCTGTGCTATTAGCAAAATCGTTGCTTTCACACTAAAATTTGACCAAACATTACATAATCATGTTATTTCTAAGCTGTCTTGTTTTTCACTGTGCTTGTTTAAGATGTTTCTGACGTTTCTTCGGCAGCAATAAGCTCCTTTCTACCATAGAGAATGCATTATGTAGCATTGAATATTAATGCCACATGACTCTTTCTCGCATTTGCAGCGCACTCAGCAAAGCACTGCGCGAAATGGCATACATAATAGGGAAAGCTTGCGCCGACAGGTGCGAAAATTAATTAGCAAATTTTCTCACAAGAACACGTGCGGGAGACCCTTATAGTTACGAATTAATCATTTTGGCCTTGTTTTGTGCGTGCATGCGTGTACGCACGCGAGAGATGCAGTACTGGATGCAATTTACTGCGAAATTAGGCCTACACTTTTCACGGTATACTCTTCTTGTTGTGGTGGTCCTTGCTCCTATTTAGAACGCGATGTTGTAAAAACGCGTACACTGCTCAGAGGTAAAGTGAAGAGGTGCAATTAATCATTAGGTGCCTGACTCGTGCTGTTTCTGCAATGGCGCTGTGTGTAGTTGAGATGGCGGCAATAAAGCCGTTAAGAAAAACGAGTAACGTAACAATGACAATCTAAACGCGTTAAAATTCAAACGCTACATAAGTCGAATAAGAAGAAACAAATGACGCCCAGAATCATTCCCGAATTGAAAAAGAAAGAAAAAATGACAATAGTAGATCGGCGCAGATGAAGGAAAATCCAAGATACAAAGAATAACGTAGCGCCTCAGCTTTGTTTTGTTTTATTTACTTATTGCATGCTTATTGCGTACTATTACTATCATTTTCTTGCGCGTTTCCCTCATTCGCTTCTTGCGTGTGAGCGCGTGCGCTCGACTTCGTCCAGCGATTTGCGTACGTCACTTCAGAGCACGCGCTCTTCGCATGCAGCAAGCGGCGCCCTACTTTTCAGATGAGTGGAGCCAGGAGTGATGGCAACTGTCACGCAGCGATGTCCACGCGCGGGCGTCTAAGCGTGATGGCATCAGAACATCAGTAGAAATGTACGGAATGGAGGCTCATATTTATAACTGGAAGTCGGAAGTAAAGTGGCAGGAAGGGAAAACGGAAAGCGTTGCCTTTGGATTGCACGCGGATATGAGAGCGTCTTATTTTAGCTTCTCTTTTGACTGTGTTGCACGTACTACTTCCTTTTATTTCTCAACCCGTCTTTAGTAAGTTTCTGCTCTCAGCGCCTCTTCGGAAATGGTCGCGCGAAAAGAGAAAGACGAAAAAGGTTTGGTAGTTTCAAGTTTACACACTTTAGGCGCATTGCACGTGAAATAAAGAACAAGCTTTTCAGTCCTACAAGTAAATTTACTTTGCTCGTGCTCAAGAGAAGAAGGCTACAGCCACCGAGCCATTGTGGTCATATAATCGCATTACGCTGTAGCAACGGGAGATTTGGCACACACGTTTCACTCGTTTGTATATATAGTTATGGCTCTGGTGAATTCACATTTACTTCAGAGTGTCAACTCATTGTCAGTACTGTTACGACAACTGGTAGTTGATTTCTTTGATATGTCACATCAATTAAAGGCTCGTAATTGACGTCCTGTGTCCGCCCATGCGACGTTTTGACTAACCCGTCATCGTCGTTGCGACGTTATCAACTCCTCTTCTGATTAACACTTATCCTATCTCGATAAAAAAAAAAAGAGCTTCGACTTTCATACCGATCTCGTGCTTGTGCTGCAAAGGATTTAGGGAGAAACTGCGCTTGCTGCACTAACCAATTACTTTGAGCATAACGCGTGTATACATTTTTGAGGCGTGTTGTGCGCCATATTGACTCGAAAAATAGTGGCGTCTGTGCATGTTTTTCGGAGGCCAAAGCAGTAGCTAGTGTAGCGGAACAACGAAGTTGTCTGCGTCACAAAGTAGTAGTTCTTCAGAAGACGCCAAATACGAGCGGCAACTACCATAGGAGATCCACGACGGCCGCATTTCGATGAGGGCAAAATGCGAAAGCATTCATATACTTAGATTTAGGTGCACGTTAAAGAACCCTAGGGGGTCCAAATTTCCGGAGTCCCTCACTATGGCGTGCCTGATAATAAAATCGTTGTTTTCGCACGCAAAACCACATAATTCTTTTAGTATAGGAGATCAGAACCAAGTAGCATCGTAGAAGTCTTCTGACTTTTCATATTAAGGTAATTAGGCATAATTTAGCACTTCCGTACTCATGCACACACTTACACATGCATACACTCAAGAACACCCGCCACACAGGGCGCTCACTCCCAAATATTTATTCACCGGATGGAACCGAAATTTACACAGGGACATGTATGCGAAGGGACCAACAATAAAGCCGAACATATAAAAAAACAAGTAAGGGACGCACTTTAAAGCTTTGCATTAAGAGAGGAAAATTCCGTCAGAAAAAAATATGTGGACGGTTCGCTCACGCCCTGAACTTTATTCTTTTCGGTGAAAAAAAAAAAAAAGCTTCTATGCTTCACAGCGCCACTGACTTTGCTTTTTTTCTGGGAACCTGCGTATTATAATATCGTGGTTCACACCCACATGATACAGCATGCGCTACAATATGCGCCTACTTGCCCTCCTTTTTATTTATTTTTGTAAATGTCCCCTTAACCGGTCAATAGAACATATCTCTGTGTGCACGACGTGAACTTTGCAGTAGGATAGTGGAATAGTGTATACTACTCCCATGGAGAACTTTACGAACGTCGTCTGATGTTTTTTTGTGACATCCGCGCTTTCTTACATTGCGCATGCGCGACCACACTTTCCCGAGTTTTTCGGGTGCCCAGAAAACGACGCCTGGCCACAACCCTCTTTAGATTGTGGGAGAGCTTATGCATATAAGGAAGATGGGCATAAGCTTTAATAATCAAGTAAGCCGATCGTTGGGTGCAGGCCATCCCCTTGTCGGTTATAAATACGGTTGCCGAGTCACTTATCCAGATGCTAAAACCTGAAACACAAAAGGACAGAATTGCTTGGGAGCCCTAAGAGACGAATTCACAAGTGGTGCCTTATATTCATGAGCTCTCCCACAAATTAAAGAGAGAGAGATAAAAGAGAGAAGGCAGGGTGCTTAACCAGACGCACGTGCCCACAATCGAAAGAAGGTCACGGCCAGGCATGCGGGGCCGTTGGTTTTTTTCGGCGGCCGAGAAACTCGGGAAACTGCCCGCGCGTATGCAGTGACAATAAACGCGGATACCAACAAAAAAAAAAGAAATAAAAGAAAACGAGAGCTGACCATTGTAAAGCGCTCCATGGGAGAAGTATACTCTATTCCACTATACTGTGGAAAAGTGTACGTCGGGCAAACAGATGTTTGAACGACCGTATAAAGGTATATGCATAAAAAAAAGAAAAAAAAAGAAGAGGTAAAGTATGCGTATCTTGTAACGCACGTTGTATGAAGTAGGTGTAAACCGCGATTTTCTAATACGCAGGTTCTCGGTAGAAGCGAAAGTCAAACGGCACGTGTAGCATTAGAAGGGGTTCTTTTTTTGTTTCATCCGAAAGATAAAGGTTCAGTGCGTCAGAAAACCATGCTTAGTCTTGTTTCCAATGGAATTTTCATTTCTTTATACAGAGCTTTAAGAGGAAGCTTTAGCTCGGGTGCTCCTATCTAAATACATCTAAAAGGAAAACTTCTTTTTCTCAGCATCCACTACATCAAATTTGCCGAGGTTCGTTGCATTTAAAATAAAAAGTTAAGATCTAGTGACGGTTGGTTTCTTCTATTTTATTTACGTCGTCAAGTTAGTACTAAAAATTGACAAAAATCTGAAATTTTCAGAAAATGAAATTATCGAGTTTACAACTCTGTAACTCAGCAATGAAAAATGATACCACAATTTTGTGAATTGCATTTAATAGTACATCTAAAGTGGACAGAATTGATTTGTTACACATGAATCTTAAAAAATTTAGCAATATGAAAATACTGCTTCTGCAGAACCCTTGCGTACAACGTAAAGAATTCGCGTAAGATATAAAATGACATATTGAATTTGTTCGCTTTCAGTTATCTAATGGGTGCTGTTTACAGAAACACGATATCTATTTTTCATGCGGAGCTATTAATCTGTCGATTTCGTGCTTCTATTCTTTTCTAACTTGTGAACTTTTGAAAATCTTTTTAACAAAGTTCAGGCTCTTAATCGAAATTTCGTTTCCAACAGTCACTAGAATTTAAATTTTTCTCTCAGATTCAATGAATTTAATTAAAATTGGTGCAGGGGTTATCGTAGTAAAACATGTTTGCGTTTTACATGTATTTGAATAGGCCGCATCGAAGTTGGGCCTCCTAAAATGTGCTGCTTGTGTTTTATATGTTTGGCTGGGATGTTGGTCACTGCGCATGGGTGTCCCTATATATTTTGGGGCTCATGCACTGTATAAACAGTTCGTAGTGAAAGCTGTGCCTGTTGGCGTGGAGGGGGGGAGGGTGGTGTTCTTGAGTGTATGCGTGTGCGAGTCTACGCATGAATGCGGGAGTGCTAAATTGCGCCTAATTAATGCAATATCACGGGTTACCACTAGCCCAACAGTAATTTCCACTATGCTGTCTTTTGTTTCTGAAGTGAGGCGAAGCTTATTCAAAGTGTGAAAATTCAGGTACACTTTCGGACAAGGCAATGTGCCTGGCGGGGCACATCTCTCTGCAAACAGGGATATTATGATTTTTGTCTTCCTCCTAAAGTGTATACTGTCTTCTTACACTTTCAATAAACTCACGATTCACGTCAGTTCTTTCTTATATTTTTTTTTTGTGGGGGGGGGGGGGGGGCTCACGTTTTCGTTCGAAGCTTCAAATGCTTCAGAGACTAGACAACGGCTCTCATTGCAGGGCATACTTCCCTATGTGGCAGTCACAACGAGCGTCTATGTATCAGGCTATGAATGCGCTACTTCATCACATTTTGGTGCCTTCTGCACGCCTGGCTGATTTTGATACTGCTACCAGTGACGCAGTTCCTATGCACCTGCCAATTTTCAAGGTTTTCCTGGGCCGTTGCTTTTTCTTCTTTTCGTATATGTAAACATTGGCTTACCCATGCAGGGCAACTGACTGGAATCAACTTCAGGCAAATTGCCTGCACTCCTTTACTTCGCTTTTCAAAATATTGTCCTGTCGTATTACCTTGAGTACATTGTACCTAAAAACTTGAGATGACTTCATAGCTCAGAGAGGAATAGGCCAGGAGGTTATGCCGAAAGGCCATCGGGAAATGAAGTTATGTGCTCAAATTTTATATTATATATATATATATATATACATATATATATATATATATATATATATATATATATATATATATATATATATATATATATATATATATATATATATATATATATATATACACACAATGTATATGTATATGTATGCGCGTGCGTGGGCGCACCGAAAATTTCCTTTCATCCAGACTTCCCAGAAAAGCACCGCTTTTCTCTCGCGACCTGTCCGCAATGCTCAGAATGGTGCGCATGCATGAATGCGGTGTATCTCACCCCTTTAAGGTGGTTTTAGTCATTTTACCATTTCTTCAATCCTTCTGGCATCTCATCACGTACTGATCGACCCTTGTGTGTTGATCCCACTGCCAAGCCTTCCCTCGAATAAGTTGAAAAGAAAAAACTAAACGTTTCAGCATAGTTTCGCTCGCGAGATGCAATGAACGAAAAGGCCAGGCCTTCCTCAACGCTGTCCGCATACTTTTACATACCTTGCACTGCCTTTCCATCGAACTTCTAGCTTCCTTTTTTTATGTTATCCTCGTCTGCTTCTCTCTGTAATCTTGAACCTCTGTGTTATATTTTCATTTTCGCTTGGGTTAGCTTGACTCATTTCTTTTCTACCTTTCTTTTTCGATGGCCAGGCTAGCTTTCGCTTGCTTGCTCTTCTGGGTTTCAGTTTCTCCCTCACTTTTTGCATAGCGCGTGCTTGTTGTGTCCATGTGTCTTCCCTAAGGTTTGTGCTGCTGTCCTTCCCTAATCGAAGAAAGAGCGGTGTGGAGTTTTCCCTAAGCCACATTCTTTTTTGAATGATTAAAACATTTGTCTCCGTTTCTTTCCGTTCTTTATCTGGAAATAGGAAGGCGTAGACTGAAATTCACAGCAAACAATAACGGAGACAACTAGAACCTATATGTGAGAAAGCGAATAGAAAAGTTTAAAGCTGAGAGATACTTAAAAAAGAGGAGATAGAAATTGAGATTGGTGTGGTACTCGAACGCACCCGGTTGGAATTTGCCCATGCGCTGCTCTGCGGACCAATTCAAGCACGGAATTCAGACGTCAAGGTTCTGTCGATAACATTTACTTTTCTGCATTGCGACAACAACGAAAGAAGAAAAAAAGGGAGAGGGGAAAATTCAGAAAAGCTGGCAGTGGACGCGGAAGCCTGGCTAAAAGAAAAAAAGAGACAGCTACGAAGAAACTCTTCCGCTGGTTTCTCACCAGACCACTGCTATTCTGTGTCATTTGTCTTTAGTTTCGCGAGGAAGGAGATAAGTTCAATTTTGTTCGGATATTTCACTACTATACGCCTCTACCGTTCGGGTCCTGGTTGTTCTAGTAAGGCGACCTGCGTTTTTGCTTTCACCAACTAGTTCCAGGTGGGCTATGCTCTAGAAGAGAGTGCTATTCCTTGACAGGCGTACCTCCGCTCCTTTTTTTCAGCACGCTTTTTTTTTTTCAGTTTGAATATTGATCGAACCACTATTCGAGGCTTCTGTTTCGCTTCAAAGCTTTTTTTCTTTTACATACGCCCTTTTATTTTCTTGACATTTTTAACAGAGAAATGTAGCTGAACGCTTCATATGGTTTAAGCCTACCAGGTAATGGATTCAAACTAAAAGTGCCTTTTTTGCAGACCTCATGTCTAACCACCATTAGAGAACCAACGACAGTTTCTGTCCTTGATTGTGCTCGTTATCTTTTGTATTTGTCCATTTATTCGTTCTTTCTTTATTGATTTATTTATTTAAGGCAATGCACATGTCTTAGGGGACATGGCTAAAGGCAAGCATTTGCCTGACTAGGCCGGGCCACGCATGAATATCCATGTAGAGTAATGGTTGTACTGATTTCCTGTCAAGCAATCGCCGTTCGCTTCTACTAAGCTAAAGTTCTGGAGACCTTGCTCAGTTTCTCCGTCGCTTTGTTCCGCTCAAATATATTTTCCTTGTTACCGGCGTTGTACTGGATATCTGTGATAGCTTTCTTCGCCTAGGGAATTCCTCGAGTATCAGTTCAAATTTGAATAAAGTTGAAGGAGGAGGAGATTGAAGCAGGAATAGACGGAAAGACGGGGAGGTTAGCCAGTTGCAGATGCTTCTGGGATCAAGTGGCAAATTTTTGTAACAGGTCATGATTGATGGTGTGACTTCAGCGCTATTACCATGAGGTCAAGAAGTTTAAAATGTTGTGCTTAGCATGTAATGCTACACACGTGGGAGGGATGAGATAGTGACTCTCTCATCCCTCCCGCGTCAAAGTTGGCCACTTTAGAAACTCCTTGCGACCACTATATACAATGCCGCAATTGCATTAGTCTGGGACAGGCGAGCGCCGTTTGCGAAAAAACGAGAGTTTGCTAAAGGTTCGCAGAGCACCACGCTGCAGACTCCTGTGCAGTCACGGTTCTCAAATACTCCACCTGCCTTGGGTCCCATGATGGTATACCTCAAATTACTGCGACAAAATGAAGGAAACGGCGGTCTTGAAGCAAATGACGAAAGACCGTTCGTCTAGGCAGGAAGCTGTTGCGGCCGTTAGAAAGCGACGCTCCTGACGCCGTCTGACTTCAAAGAACGCCGATGCCTCTGTGAAGAATGTGCCTACTCCTCACCCCTTAGGCCTTGCGGAGTCGAGTCTAACCAACACCAACTGGGTCTAACTCTGACAACAAGGACGCGCCGGAGAACATCAATACGGAAGCTTGGCCCGCGCTACCAAAACTACAGCCGCCACCACATCTGATGACACAGCTAAAGCCACAGCCGAAGCCAAAGCCGGAGCCACAGTCACCTCGAAGGATACAGCGCACTGCGGTAGAGTCCACAGCGCCCACTCCCACCAAATTGCCCCAACAATACCGGAAAGTGCTTGCGATGCTGGGGTTCCTCATGAATATTCTTCGCATACTCTTCGCTACGCTCAAGTCAGCTGCATATTCCGTAAACGCGAAGTGCAGTGGTAGTGCTGTATACACCTAATTCAATGCGTGCAAATCCTAAGTAACCCACATGGCTCACACGCCGCCTCCTATTCGCACAACCACCACTTGCGCTTGGGTCATCCCAGATGTCTTCAACGCACATCACCAGCTATGGCACTTGCCTCTGCTCGCTGTCCCCTCAGTGCAGCATTTATACTATTTCCCTTTTTCTATTCCCCATTTTCCTTACCCCAGTGTAGGGTAGCAAACCGAAGGCTCGTCTGGTTGGCGTCCCTGCCTTTCTTCTCCTTGGTTTTTCTGTTTTTCTCTATATATTTAGGTAAACGTTAAAGAACCACACGTGGTCCAAGTTCATCCGGAGTTTTAGAAATAGCTTTAGGTGCAAAATATAAGACACGGACAACAGAATAAAAGACAAGGACAGGCGCACACTCGCAAGCGATTTTTTATTTTCTCCGATATTTCACTTTTGAAGCCCCACACTTCACTCCAGAAGTGTGCGGCTGTCAGCCCCCAAGGTAAAAGCGGAAGCTATTCTTCTGTCCAATGATCCTGGCTTGCCTTCGTTAACAAAGAGCATCAGGAAGTGCAAAGGCAGTAATCTTTCTGTGTTTTTCCACGCGAAACCTCATAAACCTGAGATGCCGTTCAGTTGCGTAGTTAGCAAAAACAATTCTTGGGAGGTACTGGTCAGTCGGTATTTGTTGAAGCAGTTTAACAGTCTTGTGGTAGACGACCCATGTTTAGTAAAAAATTCTGGTGACATAATTGCGTTCTTTGAGGACAATCGCTCTGTGGGGCATATTTTATCGATTGATATTGAAGAGCTGTTTTACTTTATACTTTACTGAGAGCTGTTTATGGCTTTGCGGTATTGTATTGAAAAAAAAATAGGGATGTGTCGTTTCAGAACAAGGCTGAAGTTCCCGTAGAAAGCTTTTTAGCGCTTTTGGAGTTCTATCTTAGGGCAACGTTCATTTCTTTTGAAGATGAGCTGTTTGTACAGAGGAATGGTGTACGTATGAGGTCATGTGTGGCGCCTGTTTTATGCAACATTTTTCTTGTGAACATTGACCATGACTTGGGAACCACTTTGTTAAATAACAAGGTTTTGCAGATCTTTAGGTATGAAGATGACTTTTTGAATGCTTTGAACAAACAACAGGACTGTGCCTACACAATGCGTGTTAAAGGCGTACTTTTAAAGTGCTTGGGCAAGGGCTCAAGTTTGCCCATGAGCTTCGTACTTTTGAAAAGCTGCAATTTTTAGACCTTCATCTCACTGTTCATGAAAACCATGTTTGTTGGATGTATCGCCCCCGTGCACAGAAATAATTCTTGCCGTTTCATTCCACCCATTCGAAAACAGTAAAAGGAGCTATTTCCAGTACTAGCATACAGTTGGCTCTAACTAGATCTTGCCCCCAAGTCATCCAGGAAACCTTTAATTTGCAGGTGTCTAGACTTGGCTCGGCAGGCTTCCCTTCTTCTTTGTTAGTTTCGGTGAGCGAAGCTTTGTTGAAGAAATTTCGGTGTCAGCATATCAGTGCTTCAGAAGAATGCGAACGAAGACAGAAAACGCATCCTGTTGTCATGTCGTATGTACACAAAATTGCTCATTCGTTAAAGAATGTTGCTTCTACGTACGATGTACCGGTAGTGTTTTCGGCACCTCGTAAACTTTCTCGCATTTCTGCGCTCCTGTCTTCCGCTAAGAGGGCCGAGTGTGTAAAGAACCACGTAAATTATTTCTTGAAAAAATGCTCCGCTGGCGTCATGTATAAGATTCCTTTAGACTGCAGCAAGGTACACAACGACCACACTGGGCGTTGTATAAATGACCACCTGCCAGAACATGCTCTATCAGTCAAGAATGGGACTGGCTCACATTTGCCGTTTCACTGTAAAGTGTGCACGTGTGAACCTTTGTTGGAAAACACCTGGATATTACGAAAAAGTAAGGATACTGTGGCACGGAAACTAGCAGAGGTGATGTATAACAGAAAGTTTGATGACCGCTCAATCAGTGTTTCGTCGTTGTCTCTTCACGAGAATGAGTTTAGTTTCCTGGCTGATAGTATATGATTAGGTTTGGTTTTTATCTATTGTGACCTCACCTGTGTATGTTCCTGTTCGCATGCCTGAGGGTATAGAAGTGAAGCATCGCAGAAAAAAAATCAGTTAAGCGTGTGCGTGTGTCCATGTCTTATATTTTTGTGCCTAAGACCATTTCTAAAAGCCATCTGCCAACTAGCCCGGTAGCAGACGTCACTAATCTGGAATTCCCCACTACGGCATCGCTTATGATCATATTGTGGTTCTTTCTAATAAAACTCTAGAATTTAATTATTTTAGCATGTTATAATACTTATCTATTCCTTCTTCCTCGCTAATTATCTCCGTCGCTTACAGTAAATTTCCAAATAATTATTTTTTTTATTAACAAGCCTTGTCAACTGATACAGCGTTAGTAAGTCAGTATCACGGCGCTCAGCAATTGCCTGTTGATAACGCAACCATTTCTTGGCATTTTCGAGAGACATCATGGCAAGCTGCAGGGTAGGCTGAAAAACTCAAATATTTCAAAAGGGATGGCAGTAAAGAAGGAGAACTGTTAGTTACATTACCATTTTCGTCACTCTACTGCCAGTCACAGCACGTGTGCATTGCTGTTTCGCGTTTGTGGCGTGGTTGCCTGTGAGTTTTATTTATTTTGTTTTGGCGCGTCTTATTGCTGCAGTTTTTCAATTCTTTCTTTTATCATTTACCTGCCCACTCTTCTGTAGTTCCCTTAGGAAAGACGGAGAAATAGAAAAAGAGGGAAGCAGGCACTTTAATGAATATTGAAGAGGTTTGCCTGGTGGCATGCCTGGCATGTTACTTTAGATGAATATGAGGGAAAATCAAATTATTACACAAATTACTCTTGTTAAGGCCATAACGCATGCGAAACCCACACATCGGATCCTAAGTGCCAATAAGAGTATTTCTTGTTGAGCTAGTTGGTGAAACATAGCTTTTAAAAGAGTGCAAGAATTCGCGTGCACTGAAAATTCTGTGTATGCCTGTCCTCAGTGTATGTGTGCCAATTTACGCTTCTTGTTTACCAGCTATGTAAATATCTTGTAAAAATTCTGAAAGAGATCTGTGTGGTACCTATTTTATGCTTTATTTCCTGCGTTTAGTGCCGCTTAAGTAATGTGGCCAATTATTCGTAGACGGCCCTTCGTTCATAAATGTCCCTTCAGTTTACTTGAAAGACGAACTCAAGGAAGCAGTGCGAGATTATTGCACGACTGCTTAGCCCCCAAAGGGAGTGGTCCGCATTGTCGTAGGAACAGTCACAAAAAATATCAGAAATGTGCGTGGTTCTCCTCATACATTCATATTTTCCCGCGTTTCATGCAAACATAAGAAAGCGGAGTCTCTCCCCTTCTCCTCCTTCCCACTTTAGTGCCACGGTTCAAGCAACACGATGTGTCCAGACACTGTCCTGCCGGAGCTCAGTGAGAACGCCCGACGTTAGTGTGAAAGTTTGCAGGGTACTTAAGCCACGCCCCCCTCCACATCTCAGGGTTTAGTCGGATTTGCAATTCAAATTGCCGAGGAGACGCTGCACACGTTAACGCGTGTCGACGAGTCAGCGCGGCATTTGCACCTGTTGTACCTTTCCTTAAAATTCTAAAGAGGCGAATTCCAACTTTTAGCTCCATGGCGCGCCCGAAGGAGACTCTTGTGTCTTTGTTTAGCGGTCCTCATGCGTAGCAGGGTGCTTAAGAAACCTGCCAGGCAGGCTTCCCTGAAGAGATTTGCCCGCCCTGAAGCAGGTCGTTGTGTGTGCGCACGCCTCACCAAAAGAAGTACGCGCTGGGCGAGACACTGGAGGAGCTCCGAATACTTCGTTGCATTGCACGTGTTTGCATTTTGTACACTACTAGTGCTCTTAATATTCAGTAGTATAGAACGCCCCTCCACTTTCGTTCGCCAATGGACATTTCTCATTGGAAACATTTGTTGTTTGATGCGATAGCCGGAAAGAGCATGACCTTGACTGGAATGAGGAGCGTATATTGTTTTAATCAGTGTTTAATGCTGAACAAATAGCTAACTAGAGAAGAAACAAAAAGCTAACAAGAAAAAAGAAAATGGTCGTTACGTGCCGCTTTGTGCCTTGTTCTATCCCAAAGCTGTCGCTGCTTCACCAGATAACCTGCTGTGTATCGCTTGTGCGTTTGCTTTTTGTACTTTCCCTTCGTATTTAATCACTATGGCGTTCTCGGTGTTCGCCTCGGTTATTTACACACCGCAAGTTTTCAAGGTTGCTCCTGTTGATGCGCGGGTGGCCAATCTCGGCGTTTGTAAACAAAGTGAAGCTCTCAATTACATACGCCGGAAGCACGAAACCATTGGGAGAATTAAGCATCGCCGAAGAATGCCAGCGTGGGAGAGCACGCACTGGTACTCAATTGCAGCTGAACGGGAAAAGGGATTTTGCACTCTGTCGCAGGGCACTTGGCGTTTGCTGCACCAAACTGAAGACAAAGAAGAGAAAAGAAGAAATAGTGCACGGAACAAACTTCTGCATTCAACTTGCCGATCACTCATGTCCCCCTTTTTCACAACGCATGCGCGCAGGTTCAGTCTGGTGCATCTGTCTGTTCACACTGTATAGAAGCAAGGACCCAACGTGAACGGAGAAAAAGCAGTGCTCATCAATTGCGAGCATGCAGCTTTGCTCTAGGTTTTATTGAACAGCACTGGGGTCAGAGCTTCGATTTTGTGACGCTCATGCGATGCGTATATTTTTTTGAGAATGCAGCATATTTGGGGCATAGTGCTGTATTGCACAGTTGTTTTTCAGGAGTGGCATATTGTGCTACGTTGTGGTACGTTATCGGATGTATTTTTTTCACATCCTGCAGAATTTTTGAAAATCGACTATGGAAGATATCATCATTCTAGTCATTTGAATGTATTACTCAAAGAGCCCGACATTACTTTCACGAGAAATCTAAATGCGTAATTAAGGTGAGGAGCTTGTGCATTGAAGTTGGGATCAGCAGCCTAGTGCACGATTGGTCGGGGCGTTCGAGTAGCACATGGGAATAATGGCCCTATTATCCATTTGCGGTAAGCTGAAGTAAAAGACAGCAATAATTCTTGCGCAGAAGAGTCGTACTTCCAGCAAACTAGCCATCGTTAAATGACAATTTATTGTCTAAAAGGCAAAGTAGCATTTTTGAAGCATTTCGTGGTTCTGTAGCAGCGCGTTCGTTTTCGCTGGTTTTACATCTTCAGAAATGCGGTGGCACCCCACTTTTTAACGTATGCCTATAGCTAAAAAATACAGCGATCAGCGCACGCCATAAATTTTCGAAGCTCACCATCCCTCGCCATTTCGAGAAAAGAAATGAGCTATCGGTCAAGCTGAGTTTTTTTATAACCTTCGTTTGGATATATATGCCTCCTATCAAAAATAAAGCATTTGAGTGTAAGTCAGTGCTCTGGACTGTGCCTTCTTCCTTCGTCCTGCATCGCGCTATTTAAAAAAAATCTGCTGTGTGATATGCTTAAGTATTAGAGGTACAAGACGTACTTCAAATCTAACAAGCGTTTTCTTGGCATGCGTACGAATGCCTACTTGCCGCGCAAGGCCTGGCACCAATTCGAAAGCTCCGAGAAGCTTATCTACATGTCCAAGTCTAGTCTCGTGTCTTTCCTTATCGTGCTTTGGCCTGCTTTATCCAGTCCTCTTCAAAACCCATGTTTTAGGTTGAAAAAATTTATTATATGGGGAAAACATCACTATAATAAAATATAAGCTTTGCTGCTATATTATAGAAGTATGAAAGGGCGAATAACATAATTGAATCTTTAAACAACAAAACAAATTAATTTTAAGGACCTTTGAGTAACTCCATCCTTTGCTTGTTGCTTCAAAACCCAGCCTCCCGACAACTTCTCAACAAGTATGATTTGCTTGAATAGCTTTACAAATGTTATCTATTTGTGCACCCCCCCTCCGCCCCCCCCGTATAGCAGCAAAACCAATAGAAAAATCGTTTGCTAACTCATATTTGCCTTCATCAAGCTTCCCTCATGCGTAATTATTATTAACCCTGAATGCAGAATACAGTAAACATGTTCTTTTCTACCAAATTTTTCGTTCACAATATATTTTGGGGGGAATAGTGTAGTCACAGATTTTTATCACTGTGTATATTTTCCCACATATTTGCAGGTGACTCTCTGCAGCTCGCCATGAGTCCTCTTCTGGGCGTTTTGATCGGGGCTGTGGCTGCGCTGATCCTCGTAGCCATTATCATTATTATCATCATGAGAATGCGTGCCCATGACAACGACGCAGGTAAAAATAATGCACGATGAATAACAAGAAAGATCAATTTAAAGTAGATTATTCTCTGAGAATATATGCTTTCGTGGATTAGGTTGCTAGAGTTTGTTGAATGCGTGGTTATTTTTTGTGACTGAAGATTGCACGTGCACAAGATCGGCGGTGCAGTTAAAGATGAGAAGAATGAGCAAATTACTGAAAAATAAATGCGCTCTTCAGCCACAGTATAGTTCGAAAGCACTGTGATCTTTTTACGCGACACGGTTGTACTGGATTTACACAACAATACAGTAGTGCGAACATAAATTGACCTCGATGTGACAAGAGGACGTTAAAGCGCTATAAGACATGGTCCCACACAGCCGTAATTTTTAGGTGTTTTGTGAACTCTACTGGGCTACTATTAACATGCATATTCGTAGAGAATAAACGCATGCGCAGAGAAAGCTTAATAAGCAAGTGATGCATTAAATGAGCTAGAAGCCTCTAAACTTTGCTTTCATCAAAGATTAGTCCGTGAGATCGAGCAAAAGTACTCCCTCCAGGACATGAAACACAGTACGTAATATGCGCCTAACTGACGTTAAGTAGAAGTGCTACAAATTAAACACTGCGGAGCATGATTGACCCAATACACTGCTTATCTATATCTCGGTGATAACCACACTGACGGCGTCTTGAGTATATAGCACTGTTTTTCAACCTCTGGCATAAACAACTTCAATATCCAAGAAACAGCTCCTTAAGTAGATACATATTCGCAAATGTGAAATCTTAGTTGTATGTTTCCTTTTTCTTCTTTGGTCCTCTTCCCTAACTTCCGCAACTGAGTAGGAATAAACCTGAGCGGTGCTCTGCAAAGTACATTTGACACTACCATGTTTCAGGCCTGGGGACTATGCTCACAGAATATTACACCGCGAGGCTTTATTATAACATGACACGTTCGCCATGTGTCAAAGAATAAAAGAATACAGCGAGAGTGAGGCAATGAAGTTACAGCTGCTGATAATTGATTTAGCAACTGAGGACGTTGTAAATGCGCACTTATAAACACTGATAAAAACTTGATAACGCTTTCCTTTAGGTTATTTATAGTACAAGAAATCATGTAACAGTTGTGTCACAAATACAGTCGACAAACTATTTTTATTCACCTTTGTATTAAATAAGACTGTAGGTAGTATGTCCCAATATAATTTTAGGACGGATCTTATTCGGACATGTATATCATAAATAGCGAAGCACGTTATCTTTCATGGCGATACTAATAAGATTTTATTTATTAAGCGTCATAGCGAGCTTTGTATTGGCCTCGCTGTGTAATCATGAAACAGAAATATCGCACTATTATGCGCACAACGAAACTCAAACAGGTCCTTGTAATTTACTGTACAATGATTACTGAAGTAATATAACATGTAACATGACTATCTCAAAATAAAACAAATTGGAGCCTTCCTGGCTCAAAGGTATTTTATGGATGTCAAATTAATTACTAATTTGCATATTTATATTCAATGACTAAACGTTAGGCTGTGAATCTGTATAGCTCTTTATTTGGCAGTACAAGTGAACGATAGCCCTTACTATCACTTAGACACACTGAGTGGAATTTGGACACTTGATTCGGTAACATCATATACACCTGCTGTGGTTCTGGTTGTCCGTTCCCATTTTCTTTCGCCGTTGTCTGCAGAACTGAATTCAGACATATTTCCTCTCATTGGCGTGAAACCGAATGTCACACTCTCTTTGTCACGCAGCTTACTATCTAGTTTGTTGACTTTGCCTCATTTCCCCCGTATATTTTTTTTTCTCTCTTGCAGATTCCAGGGAGCTCAACACGGCTGACAAGTGAGTAGCGGAGTCCTTTCGCGTTCGGAGACAGAAAGAAATGTAGTGACTAATTCTTCGAGAAAAAGCATGCAACTCGTTTGTCACAAACTTCTCAAGTGCGCGTTGCCCAAAACCTCTTTATCGCAGCAACGCAACAGCGTCTCCTGGCGCAGTCTCGAACAACGTGGGCCGAAACGGCCGAGCAACGACCTAGTTGTACCCGTGGCACCGTCCGGGTGGAGGACGATGAACGATCATTCGATAAAGCATGGTGAAGAGGGTGGCACTCGTGGCACTCATCGCTTGCATGCTTCGTCTCGTCTCGTGATCACCTCCTCACTTCGGTGTGGTGCCGCCGGTATCAACAGCTCGTTGACCTGCCATTTCAGCATACGCAGTCCGAGACTGCACACTTAAGCTACTTAAGCCTAGAGCAAAGGATGCTTTACAAGGAGCAACAAGTCAACAGAGCGCTCGCTTATGGCGAGCATACCGAATTTATATTTACGTTTACTGGAAGCGCTGTTAAAGTGGCGTGAAATCAAAGTACTCAGCCGAAATAAATCATGCCACGTTTTTATTATTTTTGAAGCAACGAGTGATCCTCTTGATTATTTTTAAAATAAACATGCTGGTAGCGCATGCACTGTGTCGTGAAAAGGCCAAATGTGAGACAATTACCTGGCCGAGCAGCCCTGGACCTTGGATTGCTGACAGCGTCTGGATGTGAGTAAAACGCTGGTCCTACTGGTGGTCTTGGCTTATCGCTATGCCAGCCAGAGAATGGCTCACCTAATTATTGACCGAGCTTGCAGGCTTTTTATCGCATACAAATGCATGGTAACGTTCTTCGGTAATCCTTCGGTTCGGTAACGTCCGAACCAGCACAATTTGTAAATATACCGGAAATCACGTGTATCTGTATGTTGCGCATAAGATTTCGTAATAAATTCATGGTACAGAAATAAATTAGAACACATTTAAGCATAAGTTACTGTAGAATAAATTTATATTAAGCATAATATACAAATCTTACCATAAAGCTACAAGCTATCAAGTATTTGTCTTATGCAGAAATGCATGATTAGTACTTGCAAGAAAAGTTATTCTCGGGTTTGACTTGTCAAAACTACGATCTGATGATGAGGCGTGCCGTTGTGGGAGACTCCTGTATAATTCTGACCACGTGG
Organism: Dermacentor albipictus; assembly: GCF_038994185.2. NCBI lineage: Eukaryota > Metazoa > Arthropoda > Arachnida > Ixodida > Ixodidae > Dermacentor > Dermacentor albipictus. Next base: position 150,938,725 of record NC_091824.1, on the reverse strand, counting down.
TGTTCCTTAACGTGCACCTAAATTAAGTACACGAGTATCTGTTTCATTTCGCTCGTATAGAGTGCACATTTTGTATATAACGAATAAAGTCTGCAGTATGCTGCTATAATTGTTAAAAATACGCTGTAATATATTTAGGCTGGAGAAGGTGACAATGATAACGATCCTTAAACATGGCACGTATTCACAATTGGAGATAACCCAAAAGAGACCATGCTTATTTATTTACTTGCCTTCTTTGAAACCTGCCTCAGAATGGTTATCTGCGAAAGGCCTCCACGTTAGTGTCAGTGGTTTTCACGAAGAACCTTATCCTAAAGATATGACAGCCAAAGTACTGCTAACGTCGCTGTTCACTGACGTGGGCATCGGAGTTCAGAAATAAGCACACAGTGCATGCAATTCCTTATAACAACGCTTCGGCGAAGGAATATTACGCAATTTTGAGACATGTAGGAAAAAGTTCAGGTACAGTTCCCCTACACATACCTATGCGTCACTGGAAAAACATGGCGGAGAAGCTGAATTTAAGTAAACTATATATAAACAGGCAGATGAAAAGATAAGCAGGACATGAACACGAAATAGAAAAGGCATAGTGGAAGCAGCGTGCGCTTCGTACGTTTTGTAACACCCCCTTAAATCCATCATCATCATCACATCTACAACCAGTATGACCACCACAAACCACGAATATCATCATCATCATCATCATCATCATCGGTGTGGTTGACCTTGCGCAGTTTCTGTATTTAGCTATCATCACCTCAAGTTAGCATTATTTATGTGCACTTTTTGAAAATTAGGGTTTATGACGAAGACGTCGAGCTTCTCGCTTGAAGCGTCTTGGTACACTCCGCACCTTCGTCTGTTAATTTAAAGTTAGATCTCGTCGCATACTGTAGAGGAACTGATGCCATTGTGCACGGCTTTCCCCTCCGTCCTCTTTTTTGTTTTGTTTCTCGTTCGTTTTGGTTCGGCGTCTCTGGTGCGCAGGTCACAGACTCTTCTGCGAAAGGGCGTCGTTGTCGAGGACACCAGTGAAGGTGACATCAAAGACCCGGATATCATACCGCCAAAGACAGATTTGGAAGGTAAGTAACAAAAAACAAAAAAAATGAAGAAATTTTGTAAAAAATGTTTTCACTATGAGACCTGCACACTGTTCTAATTTTCCATTACCATCATTTACGTCATGTAGGATGCACCGGCTACTCCTGTTCGCTTAGAATGCCCACGTTGAGTTCTTTGAGAGCCTTTTGAAAAACCATTCCTGTTCTTTTCTTAATTTTCCTTTCTTCCATCGCAGATCCTGAGTGGGTCTTCCGGCAACTGAACGGATCCAATGGTAGGATACGCCAGGACGTGGGCATTTCCAAGGGCGGCATGATGTACGGCACGTTGCCAAATGTCAAAGTCCAGATGCCACCTCAGGTGCGCGGGGTAGAATTTTCTCGCTGCTTAAAGGTGATTTGATACCAATTAAGAGTAACTGCACCACCCTCCCTCATCTTTCTCTCGCCCCTCTTCCATTTATTTTCCTGCTATTGGATCAAGAAGTGTTTTGGACGGCTCAGGATGTGCGCCTACGTGCCTGTCAGCCTTGATTGCAGAACTAATTAGCCTATTAATAATGACCCCTTGCGAATGTGCTCCGGCTTTCATCCGATAGCCTCTGTTTCCATTTAAGAAAGGCCGCGCCATGCTTATGCTCCTTTCGTTGGTTCTCGTTGCTCTTCAGCAATTTCGTGACGACATGATGTACCGCGAGCGGTACTACCCGGGCAGTGGAGTGGCCGGCGACCTGGACAGCAGCCCCGGGGAGCGGCAGCGCAGTGGCGGCACGTTCCGACCCCAGGGCGGCATGCCAGACCCCGACGAGGTGGACCGCATGATCGCTTCCTCCAAGGCACCCCTGCACACGGCCACACTCATGCGCAGGAGCCCGCAGGTACGCTCCTTTCGCAGCTGTGCGCCAGAGCGCAGAGCGTACCTGATGGCACGTGTGCGACTGTGATTTCCACTGCTGTGTGTCTGCCTGCTTGCCCTGATACCTTGCTGGCGTAGCTCTTGCTGAAGCCGCACTTGTTCCGGTGCTCGACCGTGCGGGTCGTGATTTGTTGCAGAAGTTGGCTAGTGAGTTTTGTCACGAATTAAAATGTCATAGAGCAGGCTTCTGTGCTGAAATTAGATTATCAGCATAAACTGGCATGTTTAGAGCGATGGCGTAAGCTGTCTATAGCTCTCCTGGCTGTAGTAAACAAAAGGGTAACGGGAATTACTGTTATGGAGTTTTGTATTATGTTTTCCTAAACTATAGCTATTGCCAAGCTTTTGTGCAAATATGCAGACACGAAGCAAGAAGACGCGATAACTGGTCGCTATCTGTTTTTGCCTATTTTCCTTGTTTTTCTATTTATGCTCATAAGAAGTATTAAGAAACCGCCCTACTGAAAAATGTTGAACATTGGTAGTAGTACCCTCCTAACCACAGATAATTTCTCGTCTATAACTATTCTTCTTTCCACTGTATTCGTATTCTCTGCAGAGTGTGCGCGTGTGATGCACAGTGTTGAAGGGAATGCGCAAATGTCAGTGCAACACCGGTGCAAGCATACAGGACATGCACCATGAAGGCCCGGCTATGTCGTTTGAATGTATTTCTTAACTCTCGTATCCCCTTTGATGATACCATGTCTAGGTCAGGATTCTCAAGCACATACTGGGTGCGATGCATGAAATGAGTTTGAGACGGCATCTTTATGGTGTATTCACTTATGGACACGAAGGCTCAGCACGTAAAATTTAAACAGAAGGAGTAATTGAATGAAGGAGTGTTATAGACATACATTAGCCCCTTAGCGACGTCGAAAAGTACTTATCCATTTCGGCGTCAATCCTTCTGCTCATACTCCTATTCCGCCTCCTCTCTTTGATGTTGGCAGAGGCGGGACACTCCTGAGCGGGAGCGCCGTACCATATCGACGCCCGTCTGACAGGCGGAGACCACGTTCGGGCAGGCCCCTTACGACAACGGGGAACAAGCGGAGGAGCGGCCCGGACCGCCCTTCTGTCCGAACGACGACTCCTCGACCGCTCAGTGCCCGGAGGAAGACGGCGATGAACCCTCTGTGATCGCTGCTGCCGCCGCCACAAGACGGCGCCACCATCTCCACGAGACCACCACCAGTGCCTTCTCCAGCCAGCAGAGACGCTACCCTAACGCCGCTGCCGCAGCTGAGAGCTTCGAACTCGGAACGCGCCGTCGCCGGGACAGTGCGTCTTCCACGGACTCTTACATGTCCTGGAGTGCGGGACAGCCCGCCACCAGGGCGCGTGGCTCGCAAGAGCAGGAAATGCTTCGTCACCACCGGCAAGCTTGGCTGGGAGCCACTCTGCCTCGCGGCGGATACTCCCAGCCCCAGCAGCAGCCACAGCCGATGCAGCAGGAGCGACGCAACTCGTTCGGCGACGAAGGACCGCGTTACGAGAACACAGCGTTCCTCAGGCAGCTTCAGCTGCGCAGCGTGGCCGATGAACCTTCAGCCGCTTCCGGAGCCACGTTGCGTGGCACAAGGCGTAGCTGCCGCGTGTGAGTGCGGTTAGTGCTCGTGCGAACTGGCAGCTCACGCAGCGAGGAATGGCAAATGAGGCTTGCAAGACAACGTCGGCTTGCATGGATCGAGAACGCTGTCAAGACCTTCGAAAAATTGTTCAGAGCGCAGTAAATTTTGTATTTTCGTTTGTTATATTATTTTACGGTCTGTGTACTCCTCCAAATTTCAGGCAGCGATCCTCAAACGTACACGGCATTTAAACGCCACCACAAATCAGTAGCGGTAATGTTTAAAAAATTGCTGTTTGCTCCCGCACTCAAAGAAGGGTTGAGCAGGGTGCAATTTGAGCCAATATTACTGGTTCGTCTCTTAGTACTAATACTATTACTGATTCGTCTATTACTATTCGCGAAGAAGTTCCACGCTGCGTGAGCAATCAGTTTGATTAAGCTCTCCAGGGACACTCTTAAGGCTTTGCTCTGTTATGCGTACGATTAACGTACGCTTTAAAGTACCTAAAGAGTCAACGTTTAGTCCAGTGGCTTCGGCATACTGCCCTGAGGATTTTTCATTGCATGGTCAATAATAAGACTTGCAGCGACGGCAATAATGAAATGCCGATCACCTGCTGCATTCTCGGCTTCGCTGAGCGCTCGAGGTTCCTGCGTGTTTAATCGTGCGCGGATGCGAGTGTTAATAGTTCTTTGAGTATATCATGCTGAACACTTAACAGGCGATTCTATAGTTGGTCCCACTAAAGAAAGTGCAATGGGAACAGTTGGGTATCGGGCTTTAATAGCTTGCACTCTAAAGCTTTTCATCTCTTTCCTTGCCAGTTTAATGTTCATTACATTTTAAGCACTAGCATTGCATGATGATACGGCACAATGGTGGGTAAACTATCCTAAAACACTTTCAAGTCTCACTAAAAAAGTATAGCACTCAGTACCACCTTCTTTAGGTTCAAGAGAGTCTCATATGTTAGGCCACTATTTTTCTATCGCTTCCACTTATGTAGGTATTTTCTTGCATTTTTTTCTGCATTTATCTCCGCCCATGCCATAGCAATTGAGTACGTAAAGCTGACCACAGGAAATTACAATAGTGAACAAAGGCAAGGATGCTTCGAAATTGAACACATACATGAAATAGTAATGTAAATCCAGGCAGGCTCCATGAGGCGCTGGTAAAAGCAAGGCAAGTTGAATGGCTGTAGCTCGAGGAGGAAAACACGACGAAGAAGCAGAAACGACAAAAATTGTTGATACTTATGGCAAAGATAATAGGCTGGTTACTATGACATCACCATTTCTCGTGAAAGAACCTCCTCAATATAGCGTGTTCCTATATTTGTTCACTTTAAATCAAAGGCAGTGAGACAGCTTACATTCTCACATATGTTCGGTGCATAGCTGCACTGGAGGACAAAAACGAGCTTCTTGGATCTCCTAATTCACAATACTGAAATTCGTTAAGTTTAGTTCGGCGGGTGAATACTACTTATTGTTGTGCAGTACTTTACCGGAAAGGCAAGTTTCTTTTTTTTAGATTGTAACGTGTAAATCCGGCGCCTCACTGAATAATAGGAAATTGTCTTCATCGATTGAACTATGCAGCAGATATATTCTGCTTTGCTTTTAGACTCCAACTAAGCGTGAAGCTGGCAGAATGTTTTCGCAAGCTTAACATTATTTCTTGCTTCCTACTTTTATGCACATGGCTTTCCTTTGATCTAGCGTTTATGTATGTCAGCTTGAAGCTGCATAGTGTACGCCACTTTTATAACGCAACACGATAGCGTTGCGCGCAGCAGCGCATTTGTAAGGGAGCATTGTACTAGGAGTTCATATGTGGAAGCCTCCTGATCTGGACAGCTTGCATGACCTTGCATGGGCTTAATCAGCATGGACCACCTGTTAGGCAGGCTCCCATAGATGACACTTGTGGTCCGGCGACAAAGATGGTTCCTGCAATGAGCGACCTGTGGTTCTCAAACATGCCGCTGCTTCGTAGGGTGGCCACTACTCTGGATTAGTTGGCAGGTAGCTTATAAGTCGAAATTCAACAGCATACTCGAACGCTAGCTATCTCGAGCAAGTGGCTTCCGGTAGACTGCGTTAACTCCCTCCAAACTGCAGCGCTACCCAACTCTAAACACAAGTGATATGGGCTGTAAGGCAACGTCAATCTTACCCATCCTAGAACAATGCTGTGTAGTTGTGTGGCCGTTCTTTTTATTTTTCTTTGTCTGCGATACAATTATTAATAAAGTTGGATTTAAAGTATGCTCTTGTAGGCGTCGGGTGGGAATATTTTTACGCTACTACGACGACTCATCACACCTGTATAGGCTCAAACGATTCCTGACTAGAACATTACTGCCGGGCAAATGTAGCCTACCTACAATTTTCTTGTCGAAATCACCTTACAGACATGTTATCGCCTGAAGAATTAGCGACTATACCGAAAGTATAATAACTTCCTAAATAATGTAGGCTCATAAAGCAGCGCTCGGTGATCCTAAGTGCCTTAGAAGCCCCCAACAGAGGATAACTGTTAGATTTGTTTATTCAGGCACTTACGCCGTGGGACTGTGAAAAAGGAAGAAAAGAGAAAAACCTACCTTTTTATATTGCTACATGCTCTACTGAGCCGCTGTATTCGCAAATATGTTTCCTGCTGTAACTTATATTGCTTGATTGAAAGCTTGCCAGTTCTTCGGTCTTTAGAATCTTTTTTTCAATTAAGTATGCTGCGTGCAAATACCCATTGTAAGTGTTTGAGCGTAGAACCCTTGAAACGTGATTGCATTCCTTGTTCATCCTTAACATATGCTTGGCACCCGCATTACCAGCATAGCTGTTTCCATGTCAGATCGCTTTCTAAAATTCTGCAAAATGTGGTAACGAGAGATTTTGTAAACATTATTTGAAGCATTGCTCACAAACATCATATTTGAATTGCACCAGCAAACGGACTTCAGGTGTCAGTGATCAAGCATTGAGAAGTGTTCTATACCACGTCATATTTTAATATATCTAACTATGACTCCTAACTTGGTGGGATGGGAGAAAGGTTGAAGATCAGGGTAAATTAGAACTGTGTCTGGCTTTTAAAGCGAGTACAGAAGCAGCCATTGGACTTTGCCAGTAAACTAAATACGGCTAGTGTGGGCACTAGTGGCTATTGTACCACCTATAGAAGACATGAAAGCCTTTATAAATAAATCGTAACTAACGACTATTTGAAGAAATATCTAAACCTGGATCTGTAAATGCATCTTTGTGTAGCGCAGTTATCGATGCCATTCCAAATTTTCATTCTTGCACTGACATCACTAGAGGAATAGATTCCGTGTAATCGTAAGAGAAACGCGGTGGAGGGCGACTAATGTTTACGCGATTCCACAAGCATAGGAAAGAGTGACCGGACTCAGTGCAGTGGTAACTGTTGATCACTGCGAGAGGCTTTGGAGTTGAGTGAACTTGGGCAATCTGATGAGGCCTGTCACTATTTTCGTCATTCATTATGCTGAACATTCTGCGATTACACGGGAAGGTTGCTTAAAGGCAGTGTTGAGAATGCAATAAAAGCTGCATTCGCTACTAGCATTGAATGATCGGTCAAATGACACGCGTCCAGCGATCAGCTTGGGACTTCGTCGAGGTTGTGACTAATGGCTGTTATATATTTCCAGGATTCTTGCCATTTATACATGGCTTGCACATTGAGAGCACTTTGCACTGATGCGCGAAAAATTATTCCAGATCCTTTTAGCCTACTCTTTCCTTTTTTGTGCTTTCTGACATTCGGATGGTCTTCCTCGCTACGGGGAATTTAGCCACGTTTTTGTTACGCCCAAAGCGTATGCTTGTAAAACTCAACTTTCATAAGCTATGTAGCTATTCGCAGCGCGCGCTCACTTTATAGCCGTACGGCTTCATGGCACTGTTTTTATCTGAGCTAGCTTACGGCACCTGTAAGATGAGGAGATGTGAACGTAGCTCATGTTCAAGACATGAAAAACGGGCGCACGTGGAATCACAATGTTGCTATTTCCTACTCACTGTTCGTCAGAATGAAATATAGACTGTAATATGAACTCAAAACTCTCTCTTTGACATTTTCCAGCACGGCTAGAGAGTGGTCTTGGTGTAATTTTTCGACACTTTAAAACCGTTCTTCAGCGATGTTCTCTTTCGGATTAGCTTGCAGCAGTATACAGTACAAGTGCTTTATACAACTCTCAACACATTAAGGATCCTAACACTTGCCCATCTATGAGCTAAAACTGAAACCTTTGTACTTTCTGCGAACTTATGATCGCGTCCCTGTACGCTATTCGGGGCGCATTCATAGCCCGTAATGTGAGAATAAGACTTCCTTATGGGCAAGGGTTATAAATATTCATCGCTGCATGGAAGTGTTCTTCAATAGACACGACATTTGGGCTGCCCATTTCGTAGCGAACGCGGCATCTATCTATAGCAACAGAAAGAAACCTTCCTTTTCTTTTGGCTGTAGGTCTCCTCGAAATAAGCGCCCGTCGAGACCAAACGCAGTATTTTTATAAAACGCAACGCACGCACACGCACTTTATTACAGGAACAGCAAAGCAGCGATTAGCTAGCTGCATTTATTGAGCGAATAAGATTGGTCCCCAAACGGTCGCGTTTAAAAGCAGCTCCTCCCTTGACCTCGTGCCCTGCTCCGTCTTATCGAGGCCGCGCCACCGTCAGCCTTTTTGGCAGTCGCATGTTTCGCGACTAAGGCGACGGCGATGCTGGAGACTACGGACAAGCGGCCATGCGTAACGCGCTGGAACGACCATTAATGCGTTGCGATATGTGCACGGTCATTGTGCCTTTTGTGCGGTCGTCCTCGAGGAGAGAAAGCCGCGTTCGATTTGGGATGGCATCGTTTATGGCGGGACATTCACTTTCACCACCGTTCTTCTTGCGTTCTCCCTTCTCCTGGTCCATGTAATGCGCCAGCCCCCACCTTCCCCCCCCCCCTCTCTCCGTGCTTGGTTGGATCTTATTGTGGGGCAAGCGTATAGTGGAAGCTTCGACCCGCCATCTGGCATTTTTACGGTCCCCGACGCATGTCGCCTATTTTGTCCAGAGCCTAGCGGCCTTTCATAGGAGGCGCCAGTACGCCCCGCGCGAAGGCAATCTTTTGCACCGAACGCCGTTGCCCGCTCTCACTTGCTACACTGGTAGTATTCTTGCTCTTTCTTAGGTTTCCACCCGCTTTTCGACGGTGTCCTCGCGAATTTCTATACGCTAAAAGTTATAGTGCGTCGTTGTTCTCATGGTGTTTTCTGCACCTGCCACAGCGGACATTGGTAGCATTCGCCGTCATCGAAACGTTTTACGCGCGCTGTTTTATTATCCGGTATATATACGTTATTGACGAGACGCTTGCCTATAGTTAGGATATCCTAACATTTCTTTTCTTTAGTTGCAACGTTCAGTTTTTTTCTGTAAACATTGCGCTGATTTCAGGCAACATTGATGTGTATGTGTCACCGGAAGATTATTTATCTTTCTCCAAACCAGTTCCATGAAATCATTGTGAAACTGCTTACGACTTACCGGCTGGTAAGCTTATCACAAGAGGGATGCTCAGTTTGTGGACGCAAAGGGCGAGACACCTTTGCCTCGCCGGAATCGTATAACTTGGAACATGAAACCTGAGGTTGAAGCAAATTTCTTTGACTCCTTGGGTGAACCATTCAAAAGAAAGTGCTTTGCAATAATTTTTATTTAAATTGTGTTTTGGCAATGCGCCAACAAGTATAATTAAGTTGTAAGCCATTGTTTTTCAGAGCGCTTCAATACCTTAAAATCCCCAAGTGGTGATGTTCATACATGAGTCCCAGTTTTAATAATGAATTACTTAGTAATTATCAAACTATTTTGTGTGGCTACTTCAATGCGAAGAAGAAATTGTTGTAATGAAAGAAAACATCATATTAAGAAAAAAAAGAGTAGGGTTAGGCACACTGGAACACGGTGCAAAGCAGAATAATTGCAGTGCTGATTCTGTGCACAGTCGTTTTGTCCTCCTCCTTTCGCACTACGAATTTTTGGTTTAGGCTTAATAAATATCATTGACCCCATCGGACAAGCTCAATGAGTTTCACGAATAAATTTGCTGCGCAGCAGAGTTCTTTGATTTACCACTAATGGATATTTCCAACGAGGTGGCTCAGTGAACTTTCGCGTTCCGATAAAATTCACGTATTTCATTAAACGTAATGTTTGCATGAAGAACTAAGCATTGTTGTTATTTGTCCTAAACACGTCATTGAGGAACGAGAGAAAGCTTTTTTGATGACAATGATTCTTGCAGTGTTGTTTGCATAGGTGAAAAGCGGTGAATGTAACACTATAAAGTCGTTCACATTGAAAACTACTTGGAAATACAGATGATTCAGAAGGATAAAAGTAATGTGATGTTAGAGACTGCCAGTGCAAGTGGAATAAAATGCGTTCATTGTTTACCGATAAGGGCAAAATTCCTTTCAGAAATTCTTAGGATAAAAAATAGTGCCTAGAGCCAATCCACAGCCGAACCACTAGCAAGAAATATATATGTACCACAATACACCGCGCTGGAATTCTGCCAAGCGATTGAGGTTAGGAATGTACCTGATTCATATCCCAGTTTGAAATTTTTACTCTCTCACCTTTCCGAACTCAAGCTCCGAAGATGGCGTTCTTAACTCGTCTGGCTTTTGTGTGAGTATATAAAACTGTGTTGTACCTCACAACAAAGCAGTCGAAAGTGCATAGGAGGAATTCTACAGTGCAATAAGTATTATCTTATTCAAGATGACGTGCAGCACACTTCGTCGTTTTTAAAGGATTGTTCCACCGTTTTTATTGTACCAGTCGGATTAGAACCGGTGGCATAAAACAGATTTTGGTTCAAGTGCATGCGCTGAATGTGTGAAACGCCCATGTATAACATGAGACACGATATCATATGAAATGTCATGCGATCGCCGAGAGAACAGCTGCTTTTTGGTCGTCGTTCATAACGCAGTTTATGTTCTAAAGGCACTCGTTAAAACGTGCACTGACCGATCTTGATAACGAACACAAGTTTCTAGGTAAAGCAAATGTATGTGTCTTTAGCTTGCTCCAACTAAAGCTTATGTGCGTTAGGTATTCGTTTATTTATTCTGTCGCTGAGACAAAATGATAACTATGCCGATCGCTACGTGTGGTGTGATGTGGGCACATCCATACCCAGGAGCTCACAGGTATCTACATTTCACTTGAATATAAAAAAAAATGTAACATAGGATCGATGGATCTAACATGAGGGAACACAGAGAAATGAAAATGGAGTGTTTAGAGACTTTGTCTATTGTCATGTGCACACTTCATTCAATTTCTTCGCCAAGCACTGTAAATACGCGTGCCACGTCAGAGATGGTAGCAGCAGTTGAGCCCTGAAGCAAACTGTTGTTTTCGCCTTTCTGTGTTTCTGCTTCGGCCACGACGTCATTCGACTCGCAGGATGCGCTTACAATATCTGGCGAGTCGTTTCCTTGGAGGTTTCGAATTCGGGTATCTTCAACAATGGAGTGTACATAGGGCTTAATTCGTAGAGCCGCATCGGGTTGTATATAAGTACATAAATTACATGATTCATTAATAAATAGGGAATTGAAATGTAAATAGTACTTCGCATGTTGTTTCCTTAATATATAGGTTGACTTTTCTTGTAATAAATAAAGTTTGGCTTTGTACTACAATGGCAGTGTGTGTGTGTGTGTGTGCTCAATCATTGCAGAGAAGCTGCTGATGTAAACCATCACAGATGGAGCCCAGCACGTGGTTTGGTAACCACCATTCTTTATAGATGCACTGCGTATCATAGTCATAAGAAACCAGACCCAGTATTCAGAAAGCGGTGGAATGGTGCGGTAGAACGTTTCCCAAGATCAGGCGCAGTCCAGCAATCATGGCGAAAATGCTAGTAAAAGCGGCTAGCCAATGACGCAGGTCTGACCAAAGCAATCGTCTAGAAATCATGTTCCAACTAATTACTCACGGAACAAAACGCTCCTCTCTTTATGGCATTCCTCAATGGCAAAACTGAAGCACAGTGCGCGTTAGCGAAACGTAGGCTCATGAAAGGGTAGTATCGTTGTTGTTGCAGCGTGCTCAGCCGCAAACGAAAGGCCGTAAATGGTGCGTTATTACGGACATGTGTAGGTGCACCACCAGAGCACCTTGCTTCTTGTCACACCTGTCCTCGCTTGTGACTCGATGCAGAAAAACGAGCTCAAGATGTGACAAGTGCAAATGGCATTTGAACCCGCAAGATGCAGGTATGGTAGTGCGCAGGACCGCTATTCTCGGTTAATCGCACGTTGTTTTTTCGACGTAAGACCATAGCCCAGTCGCGCTTTTCGCACGAATTCCACTTTTCTACAGTGGTCGAGCGTCCACGCGTCATGTGCACGTGTCACGTCTACGGCAGCAGTTCTTCGAAATTTATGTGCGACAATTACCAGGAGCGCGCACGCGGCGTCGCATACATGCGCGGGCCTGCATTTTTTCCTCGGGCGCTGTAGCGGCCAATCAGTGATTTCGGCAAGTTCTGGCTTTGCGTGCGGCGAGTCCTCTGCTTCACTAGTACTCATCCACTGTAAGTAATGCGCCTGCGCGCAACGATGGCGTGAGTCTAGCTTGTGTTTGTGACGAGTCATTTACGCATGTACGGAAATGTATAATTGATCACAGTTGCCTGATTCAGTGAGAGAAAAACGAAAGGGTTCCTTTGTCCCCATCACGAGCAAATAAATGTGCAGGCCCGCGATGCGTAAGGCCTGAAGTGTTCATTTCACCTGCGCACCCATAGCGCTCGTGGCCAACGTATTTCCCAGGCAGTATCCAGTGACACGTGTGAAATTTGGCAGTGCTATAGTACATGCAAGGATCCGGCTGATCGAAGTTAAGTGAGGTGGGTGTACTCCCTGTGCCAAGCCTTACCGGAGCGCCGGTCATCCCACTTGTGCCTTAGCTGATCCCATACGCAAACCGAAAGGTATCTTCGAAAGTGGTCCAGTGAGATTAAGGTCCTAGGTGCGAGGACGCGTGTGATTTGAGAAGAGTTATCTCAGGCGACGGCGTGACGTGGAGCGGCAGCCCCCGGACGGTGCCATAATATTATTATTAATATTTGCCACAAGCTGCACCTGTTCACGTCCAACAAATGCCTAGGTGATCGCTGTAATTTGGAACTGACGCTAGTGCGCTATTGCTGTGGCGCGTTCTCCGGCCAACTAGTTGCCTACCACATTCATAGGAGTCGTTCTCCAGGACCAACTCGGCGCGCTTGGGAGCACGTATTCGGGCATGGAATTCAACCCGGACCTCAAGGTTGGTAACTTTCGACTTTATATTCTCTCATAAAAGACATTGCCGAAGAAAAAAAACGCTCTTCTAATGAAACAATAGGGACGTTTGTTGGGACCATGTATAGATAGTGTCGAGGTGGCGTCGCGGGCGTGCTTTCTCACCTTGCTAGTAGCCAAACATGTCGACCATGATTACGTCAATGTGCCAGATTATCAGGCGTATGTGCATGCCTTCTTTAGCTTTTGGACGGTGACCATTTTTCGTCCCATTATCACCGTTATAATTTTGTCGCTCGACGCAAGGCGCATCTGCCATGCCGTCACATTTCTTGTTTACGCAGCTCATAAAAGTTCTAGTGCCCGAAGAAGCCGGCAGCATTGGCGTCCATGCAGATCTGTAGCATATAGAGCAATATAAAAGTGCCGACTCCCCGGATAAGACCATACATTCAACGCCCTCATGGTTATTGCTTGTGACGCTGCACATATGTGGCGCCGAAGCCTATAGCCAATGCACCTGACAGTACCAGTGAAGCTCAACTACATTACCGCAACCACCGACAACACTATGCTCCTTCAAGTGTGCAACTTGATTTACCACGCTGTCTGTGAGGTGCAGACTTAGAGGTCCAAAACAAAGAAATCACTGCGATTACACTGGGCTTCGTGTGTAGACCCCTTCACTTTGTAATGATGGCAGGTGCCATTGGGTCAATGAGCACTATTCCTTCGATCCTACCACTCGTTTTATTGCGAAAAGAACTTATGAGCTAGGAAATGGGCCAGCTGTTTACGTTAGTCCTTCACGCTTTGATTCAGGCATGGGACGATGTGCTGTGAAAAACATATAGGTTTCTACTGAGAGGTCCACGTGGAGTGCTGAAAAAAAATTGTTGGGTTTGGAGATTATACGGAGCGCGCGTTGCATATGTATTCCACGCGTACCTGTCACGCAATTTCAAGGCAGAACGACATGCGTTCATTATTGAGATTGCGAAAAATTATAAGAGTTACATAACATCCACTAAAAGGTTTTAAGAAAGTTCCTGAAAGACAAATAAATTCAATACTGCAGCTAAATTTTGAAGTATAGATTGGTTACTGTAAACCACCGGAGTGGCTTAATGGCTACATGGCGTTCTGCTGAACACGAGGTGGCAGGTGCGATTCCCAACCACGGCAACCAGTAATGGCCATTTTTCTAAGCGTGTCGCTAAAGTCAGAGAAACATTTCCTAAATTTCTGTTCCCTTTGGTTGAAAGGTCACTAAAACTGTCGTATAACTTATAAGTGAATTTTAAATAAATAGGTGAATAATTAATAACGTAAGGCGTTTTGGTGCACTTTATGATAAGCTTCCGTGGCGTAAATCATCTACCCAAACTCATCACATTTACCCAGTGTCTGTGGGGGTGGACTGAACAGTGATTCACCGGCAGGGTGTATAATGGGCTTTTACTTTACTGATATACTTGCACAAACATCGTATTATGACAACTGAAACGATGCGTTTACCTTCAGATTGTGAGGTTACAAATACAGCACGATACAAAACACACCTAGTAAACATTCTTCCTGCAATTTTTCTTTTTCTTGGCACCTGTAAAAGGAGAACTGAATTATGTGACCCGCACTTGATCACTTGTTGTTGAAATGGCAATGATAATCACGTGACCTTTGTACACATCAAGTACTACGCTTCGAACCTTTCATCTGCCTGAAAGCTCCATGCACTATTACGTTGGCTCAAAACCATCAGAAAAAGAAGCAATGTGGTCAGACTCGCGTCACAGAGCCCAGCCACTCCGATACCTGAACCTTTTTGAGGTAACAACAGCGACAACTAGTTTCTACAGTCGATCTGTCTTATTACTCACCTTGCTGCGTTTTAAATACCACCATAAATGTTGCTGCAGTAGGTTCTCCTAAACTTAATTACTGCTATGCTCGCAAGACAAATGTCCATCAATTGAACATACAACATTTAATGAACGTGGAGAAGCCACACTGTTACGGCCAATTCAAATCGGTTTTGTAAAAAAAAGAATTAAGAAAAAAAAGTAAGTACAATGTCACTTATGCGAAACAAGTTCTTTTGTGAAGTATAGTGTGAATACCATCAATATGAAGGCAATTGTTGCTTCATCATGTTCACAGAGGATGCAATATAGAGGATGCGTCGTACAGCCGATTTCGGCTGCATACATGTAGCAGTGGCATAATAAAGTGCATCCCAGAAGGTTGTTTCAGAAATACCTTTTTTTACTTTGAAGTCCCTAACATGTCGGCAATTGTTCTGTCACGTCGTTATAGAAAGTCAAATATAAAGTTTGCCGCTTGACAAGCAAGTCTCTAGTTCTATCGACAAAACCGCTAATATGACTACGCTGGGAGCAACCGCATTTCTACTGGGTCGAAATAAAAAGATGCTCAAGTGCCCTGCGTTAAGTTCACAACAAAATACGAAGGTTATCCAGCTTAATCCGAAGGTTTCAAATATGGCCTGTGAGCAAAAGCCTGCAAATCACTTCAGAACGTTAATTTGTAGTCGAACAATATTCCTGTCCGCCAACAAACAAGGAGAGCGAACGCAGCGCAATAAGCTGCTCAATGCGTCTTCAAGGCCACCCTGCGCCCAGTAATGTCACATGACACGAGAAAGGGAACGAAGTCACTAGCCAATGCAAGTTTTTAACAGTGGATGCTTTTCTTATATCGCAGGTGGAGCGCAGGTATTTGCGCATTCTATAATAAATTATTTGTTTAATAGAAGGGCTTTAACACTTAAGGATCATGCCACCAGTCATTCAAGTATATTCAAACAAGTAAGGTAGTTAAGATTCTGTGGGAAGTAACCTGCAGAATATTAGAATATTTGTGCAAGATGAAACTTAATGATCGTTTTTGATATATGTTTTCATATCAACCTGATGGCGCCCTTTTCGTGCAACTAATAGCTACAATGTGTTGCCTGTAGTCATTATTCTTCATCTAGATAAACAGTAATTGATAGTTGTTGAGATTAATGCGTTATAAGTTAGATTTCATCGGAGTTGGAATCATGCTCCTATGTCGACATATAATATTGTTTAGGAATCTTTTTTTTTTTGCCCACATTATCAACATCTGTATTCCATGTTAGAGATTATGAGAAGAGCACATGGAAGCATTTGATTCACTGTAAAACAGTAATGACACCGCCCATTACAAGACTATAGCTATCGCAGATGCTTGTCTCTTTTGCTCTGCATAATATGACTTGCGTCCTTTTAGTGTTTCCTTTTTAGCAGCTATTGATGGAGCAATGACGCAACTGTTCTAAAAATGTGTTATCGATTACTGATACTTTGTATGCCGTGTTCTCAGAAACTAACATCTCCACATATATCCAATATTTTGAGTTGTTTTCAGCAGGTTCTTTTCAGAATATACTGGAGGAGCTATGAAGTTATGGGAAAATCTGGCAGCCACAAGAACCAATCGAAGTCTTACTAGTTGAGGCGTGGTGCAAAGCTCTGTCGGAGCCTTAAAAAGAGTAAAATATTAGATGGACGTCCCAGAGCGATACCTGCGTTAGAACATGTGTCGCGGTGCGTGTAATTAGATTCTCTTAGCCTGTGTGGGATTGTACTAAGCATAGTACATGAGTGCTTTTTCTTTCCGCCTTAATAGGAATATAGGAATGCCACCACTGCTGCCACGAATCACAATCGCGACGTCGTACTCAGCCGCAGAATGCCAAAGCCACCGTGGCTGCTCCGCAGACTACAGCAATAGTTGCATAAAAATGAAAGTCGGATCGAAGGTGTGTTTTCTATTTAGATATTGTATATATATATATATATATATATATATATATATATATATATATATCGTTAAAGTTGCATGTGCATGAGGCACTTAGGTGAGAGGTCAGAAATGCCGCAGATTCGTTAGAATGCCTCACGGAAAAGCATAAAAATAAAAATTCACTGCCCTTCCACTTTGTGAAGAAGGATGACCAGCGAAGCTGCGTATGTGGGCCCCTTAATGGTGAACTGCACATACGCCGCGGGTCGGCGCGGCATTGCACTATGTTCGGGATCGGCCCACGTATGGGGGAGTTTTGTGTCTCCACACGGAAACAGTCCTGGGGAAACTAGCTCCTAATAACTTCGCCGTAATTCGCTGTAAAATTGGTTCTGTCTGTGTGATTCCTAATTATTAATTAATTAGTGACGACGACGAACGCGGAAGCAGTGGCCCGAGCGCGTTCGCACGCTAGCGTAGAGGGGCACCAACGAGCCAGCTGCGGCAGAAGATGACGACAATGGAGCCAACCTTCATGATGCTGGAGCTAATGCTGATGAGGATAGTTTCGTGTTAACACAGGGGCATGATCCTGGAGGCAGTAGCCTTTAATAGCTTCTTATGTTGTTTCCATAAGCAACGAATGACTACTTTGAGAGATTTCGTACAAGTATATATAGTTCAATTTCTCTGCGAACAAGCCGATGAGGGTGCAGCAACGTGCTTTCCCGTATCAGAAATAATTAATTATGTACGTTCATCAGGGTGAGGAGCACTCTGATGATGTCAAGGTGAAGGAAAAAGATAACCTGCACTTCCGTTGTTGCGATAACAAAACAACAACAACAACAACGACAACAATTGAAAAAAAAAGGAAATAGTGCAAATCCAGTGCATGTTAGAATAACTGAGAAGTGGTGCTATCATGAAGGGGTTAGTTAAACGCTATCCAGTCAAATGGGCTGCGTACAACAGTGTATATTTTCGTCTTTTGTAAGTTGTGACCTCGTGCAGTGTGTATGTTTGTTAACCGCACAGGTCCTAACTTTAACCTCATGCAATGTTTGCTCATGTACAAGACCATTCATGAGCTATGCAGAATTGCAAATGCAAACAGAAGTTCCTGAGGATGCACAGTTGTGACAACTACGCAGTAATGTCACAAACACGAAGGCATTGCTTGATGTTTGTCGGGGAAGAAGGGGTGGGAGGTGTATGCAGAGTAAGTGCGACACACAAGTAAATACATTTAAGGATTCTGTTCATCTAGTTTCACAATGGCACGTAGTAGTTGATAGAGGATTGAATCCGCAACCACAACTGTCCGTTCAGTTTCCAATTATAAGAAATATAAGCAAATCAAAGAAGCTGTTGAGTTTCATGAGTCATTCCATTAAAAGTTCTTTGTGATTTAGCGTACTTATGCGGCGACATTGTAAGCGCCGGTTTTATGTCGTGATTTATTGTTTGGTTATGCAAAGCGGTGCGCTCGCTCACTTGGTGCTTTGCGATGGGCGCCTGCCTTTCATACGATGCGCCAGTCCAGCACATAGTGCGAAGCGAGGGTGTCCTGTGCAATTAGGAGCGTTATACACGAAGCGCTGACGCCAGCTCCAGCACAAACAAAATGGTACCGAAGAATGCGCTTGGTGAGTACGAAACACAGACGCGGATTAAGTGCCGAGTGAAGCAGGGACGTCATCGATACACAGTGAAGCATGGCTTTGAACGCGAGCGTATGCTGGTTCGCAAACGCGATATACAGCAGCATCGAGCGGCCGAGATGAACACTGAAAAGCACGGTCAGCATTTAACCCACAAAAGCGAGGCGCAGCAGCATCGATAAGCAGGGCAGAATGGCTGGGAACGCGAGTACATGAGTGCACACCGCTGCTCACTTGTTAGCCGCCACGAAGCCAGTCGACATCAGGATGGTCATGTGACAGCTACGGAACGGGATCATGCCGTTTACGGGTGCAAACATGCACTTCGAGAAAAACTTTTTGTAGGACGGCATATAGTGTGTGCGGACGAATCTGGCTTCTGTCAGGCGTGTCTGGCGGTGGTGATCGAAGCACCTAAGTTTACGTTGAACGAGGCGTTGGAAGTACAAAACGTGTCCAGCATCGTCGTATGGCCCGCATTTGCTAATGATAACTGAAGAAAAAGACAGCGTACTTTGTAAACACAAAAGGATCCTTCCCTTAAACTGATTCCCATTGTGTTCAAGGAATCGGCATAATCTTAACGTTCCTCACCTATTCGGCACGGTTGCGCGCAAATTCAGTACGGTCAGCCACTAAAGGGAGGAATTGGAAAAGGAGTCTTGAAATGCGCCAGAATAGAAACAGGGCCGGCAAGAGAGCATGGTAGAATGCTAGGCACGTTCTGCCGTCGAAACATTTGCTGGGCACGCCAAATGTACTGAAAAAAGAAGGGAGTCGGTGCTGCCTAGTTCACTCCGTGGCTTAGCGTTTATGGAGAAGTACGTTCCCTTAGGTCACCAACCATGAGACAAACAGCAGTGCGGAATGAACTGTCAGCAACATAAACATGGAGCTTTGGGTTAAGCGTTACTTCAGCATTACCTAGGAGGGAGCCAGCTTCATTGTATAGAGGAAATATTTGGAAATGTATATGCTAAGCCATTCTCTTGGCTACTTACGACGCGATTATATTACCCACAATTAAATGTACATTAAAGGCTCCGAGCAAGCACAGTCGTCGTAATTTTTCTTGGGAATATGCTAGTATTCATTACATTGTATACGTTATTATGTTGCTATTTGGAATGGTGTGCAGTACTTGAGGCGTTCTTAAAGTAAGTCCGTAATGAGGACGCGCACGAGTAGAAATTTTCAAAGGGCTGCGGGGTGGCATCTTTATATTGTAACGGGAGTCTAGCGCTTTGAACTGGCTCCAAGCGGTACACGACATACCCAGAGCTCAGCCATTACAAAACCAACCGTTTCTCTGACCCACTGCTACTCTAACTTCTGCTTGCCCTTCTCTTCCTCTTCTTTGACTCGCGATGTTCTTCGTTACCGTTACAACATTATTTTATTCTTCTCCTTTTGACTATATTAAGGAATTAACAAGATACTTCCTTTCGAGCTAACAGCTGCTTTTAAGCTCCTTAACGCTGTTGTCTAATGAGGGACAGACGTGATTTGGGATGTGGGACCTGTAGGGCTTTGTAGCCTCTCATCTTTAAGCGCAATGGCTCGCGCTAATCAGAGATAGTTAACCCCATCGACCGTTGAGCCGCTTGTGGTTCTTCAGTAGGGGCGGAATATCTAACAAGCCCGTTGGTGCGGTCCGTTTATTCTTCTCAAGAACGAAACCTCCACGGAGATCAGGAGTATGTTATTATAGAGGAGGAAGCCTGTAAAATCACAAGAATCACAGAAGACGCTACAATCGCAAGCGGAATTTAGAGCTCACCAGTGCACCAGCGCGCCAGCTGTTGAGGGTATAGTTTGAGTCTACGCTGCCTCGACTGTCGTCTTTGTTCTACTGTTGCTTACGTTCCATTCCAAGTACGCTTCCTTAACGGTCTAGAATTATTCATGACCATTGCTTTTCTATAGTGACTTGCGCAAAGAGGGTCAGCAAGTGGAAAGGCGTAGGGCGACGAGATCAAACCAAAACTCGCAGTAAGATACAGCAAGAAGGGGCGCTAGAGAGAAAATAAATGTAGAGTACAAAAACGGACAGCGAAAAACCACGGCGCAGTGTTATGACCATGGACATAAATGGCTCATTCTTTTGGGGGCGATATCAGTTGCTCCCTCCTACCTCGTAGATTTTTCTGTTGTGTGCCAGACACATTTTTCAGTCGGCTGGCCAGTTCCGGAGAAAGACATTTCCTGGAACGGACAATGGCGCCCATCCATCTGGAGGAAAGCTCTCCTTTCCATTTCATCGGACCAGTTGCAACTCCTGCAGCGTCCCTCAATCTCGATGTGATGCCAAGAGTGAAGTGTCTTTTCAATGTGCTTGCTATGAGACGAAGGAAAACAGCGCTGCCCAACACCTTTATGAACGTAGCTAACAGCAAATGCGGGAATTGAGTGGAATAAAAAGTGCGAAGAACTTCGTTGCAGAGGTGTCCGAAAGCAGGATATCGAACCGGAACTCAACCGAATACTTAAAGAAACAATATTTTATTCTCGAACGGGGACCGTTCCAGAGTGTCACGATTTTTTTTTCGCCTCGGAAGGAGGCCAAAAATAGAAATAACGGTTTTTCGCTGATATTTGCCATTATCTCCGAAGCGTTTGATCCAAGCATCACGTGCACTTGGGGTTCAACCGTCCTATACTTCATTTGTACATGCATGTGCACTGCTGTTCTTTCAAAAGTGGCTGCACCGTTATTGCGGTTTTGTACGTGGCTCATGGAGGCAGGCATATCCGTAATACACTCGCGAGCGTTTGAAATCAGTGAGCTTCCAAAAGTAATCTTGTAGCGGGAGACCTACCATTGCATAAAGAAGCGCTTCTTTTTTAAAGACAATTGCGTAACCCCACACTGGTATGTAAACAGTAGTGGGAAAACTGCTATAGAGATGACGCATTCCTTCTAAGGTGTCCTTTAACAACCATGTCTTTTAAACAGCTTGCTTTATACCTTTTCTTGTCATGCAGCTCAGGTGAAATGCCCAAAAATGAATGTCAATTTTCGTAACTATACTTAGGCTATGAAAATTATGACCATCATTAGCCTATTTTTATGTCCACTGCAGGTCGAAGGCCTATCCTAGCTATCTCCAATTGCCCCTGTCTCGCGCTAGTTGATTGCAACTTGCAGTTGCAAATTTCCTAATTTCATCACCCCACCTAATTTTGTGCTTTCCTCGACTGCGCTTCCCTTCCTTTGGAGGAAGTCATTTTGTAACCCTAATGTTTCACCGGTTATCTAACCTGCACATCAAATGGCCTGCCCAGCTTCATTTTTTTTCTTTCTTAATGTTAAACTAATCTTAGCAAAGATTTAGCAGCGGCGGAGGAGCAGTGCGTGCATGCTTGACCACTTCAGTCTCGGCTTCACAGGTTTGAGCCATCGGCCTGTTTACTCAACTCTTCTGCACCTACTCGCGACCCTACGCGTGCAAGCAACCGGCCCAATCGCCAGCAGCGTACGTCATCGGGCTCCCGGCGCGATTCGGCCAGCGCACTGCTGCCTTCGGATCTGCGCCTGCGCCTGGTCGCCAGCAGCCCTTGGCTATATAAACGTCGTACCGACCAGAGCGTCATTCAGCAGTAGCAGTGGTGGTGTAGCAGTGTGTGCACGATGGCCTCTTCCGTCTCGGCTTCACAGGTTCGTGCATATTTTCCCTGTCTGTACATTGCTATTCATTTAGTTTATAATTTAGAGCCACTGCTGCTGCTGCTGCTCGCGGTGTTGTCTTAACCAGGCCAACTGTTGCTGAACTATATAAACGCGCGGAACAGCTGCAATATACTTTTAAAGCCAAATTGATAGCCTGATTGACAAGATAACGACAACTGTTGTTTCTAATCCAGATTCCCGGCCTTCCTTAATCATTAAAGGTATAAAGGATGAGATAGAAGGACTAACAAGCAGGGTTGATTTTCTCAACGAGACTGCTCAATCCCTCAGATCTGAAAATAAGCAACTGCAATGAACAAATCCCTGGTTTCGCATAACGAATCCTTGGAAAGATGAATTGGTGATATGGAGCAGTACTCATGAAAAATACAACCTGGAAATCAAAAGCGTTCCGTCTACTCAGGGTTA
The DNA here is from genome assembly GCF_038994185.2 of Dermacentor albipictus. Classification (NCBI taxonomy): domain Eukaryota; kingdom Metazoa; phylum Arthropoda; class Arachnida; order Ixodida; family Ixodidae; genus Dermacentor; species Dermacentor albipictus. Next base: position 150,916,234 of record NC_091824.1, on the reverse strand, counting down.
AGATTGCATGAATATTCTTCAAAATATTGCCTCTAAAATAGAATGTCCTGTTTCTGCTAATGATATTGATGTCGTTCATCATGTTTCGCCTGCTTCTGACACAAAGCACTGGCTTGTCCAATTTCACTCTCGAGCCTTGAAAACCGAGTTCATAAGCAAAACCCAAAAGAAACGCCTTAACACTGGTGACATTGGATTCAGCGAAGCACGAAGCAAAGCTGCTTTCGTGAATGACCACGTCACCCCACAGAATAAGCAATTATTCAGTAAGGCCTTGCAACTCAAGAAGGAAAAAAAGTGGATTTCTTTTGTGGACTGATGACTGCGTCATCAATGCCAGGTAATCTACTGATAGCAAAGTTTTCCCATAAGCAGTGACTCGGACCTGGTGATTTTCGCTTAAATTGAATAATCTTTCTCTTTTCTTTCTTGTTTTTTTGGTTTGTTGTATTCTGATCTTACCTGATGTACATTTTCGTTAAGAATGTCCAATCCTATTTTTCGCATAACTATCACTCACACATTGATTTGAATTCACGTAGTCTCCGAAAGCATTTTCACGATTATCAGATACTACTCTCTTCTTGTCTTCATACCTTCTCAATTACATGTGTTTCTGAGACATGACTGAGTGATCCCGATAAAAAGCTTTATGGTTTTCTATCATACAATTCAGAATGATGCAATCGCATTTCATCACAACATGGTGGCTCAGCAATGCTTATTAGGTCCGACATCAGATACAAGCGTAGGCTTGATATTCACCTAAACATCTGTGATTGCGAGTAGGTGTGGATTGAGGTTGACCACTCTGTAATAGGCATTGATGTTCATGGGTATATAGGACTGTTAGCTGTGGATTTCTGACCATATGAAGTGATTTCTTTTCATTTTCTTAGATATTTTTTTGTATTGTTATGTAGGAGTAGCTGTCACTATTATAAGGCGACTACGCCTCTTTCCTTTATTTTCATTTCAATAAAAGATTAGGCATTGATAATAATATTGTCTTTGGTACTATTCATCGATCACCAATTGAGATACTACGGCGCCATTTCCCCATCCTCTTTTTTGGCTATTTATGTTTTACTACTACAACTAACCTTAGGAGTGTTAGCCAGAGCCACCACTCACAATAACATTATTAGAATGCACCCTATATGCCAACGACACAACTCACTTATGTATTCAGTATTCAGTATTCAATAAACTTCAAGCTAAAATATTGGCTATCCCCACTTGCATTGTATATCATATTGACCGCAAATAAAAACGGGGACAGTGGGAGAGAACATATTAACAACACGGGTGGTACCGTCCGTGTTGTTTATGTGTTTTCTCCCGCTGTCCCCGTCTTTATTTGCGGTCAGTATGATATACAGTAAACACCAACTAGGCCAAACTGAAGTTCTTCTATCCCCGCTTGCTTTCTGATACACAGCGCTCTTTTTCTGTTTGTTAACGTTCTGCGCCTAACATTTTTCGTTCCATTGCTCTTTGCGTGGTCCTTGTTCTCTAGCGTATTTGCCCAGTTTCCACCCTATATGGTAGCACCAGTAGAATGCTCTGATTGTACACCTTTCTTTTTAATGATAATGATACGCTTCCAGTCAGGGTCTGAGAATGTATACTGTATGTGCTCCGATCCATTTTATCCTTCTGTATATTTCCTTCTCATGATCAGGGTCCCCTGTTAGTAATTTACCTAAATAAACGCACTCCGTCACTGACTCTAGAGGCTGACTGGTGATCATAAATTCTTGTTTCCTTGCCAGGATATTGGACATTACCTTTGTCTTCTCCATATTAATCTTCGAACCCAGACTTCCACTTTCTCGTTTAAGACACTCAATGAATTGTTGTTCATCTCCAGTGCTGCTTGATAAGACAATGTCATCTGCAAACCTAAGGTTGCTGAGATATTCTCTGTTGATCTGCACTCCTCAGCATTCCCAGTCAAGTAGCTTGAACACTTCTTCCAAGCATGCAGTGAATAGCATTGGAGAGATTCTGTCACCTTGCCTGGCCACATTTCTTGATAGGTAACTTTTTTACTTTTCTTGTGGAGAACCAAGGTAGCTGTGAAATCTTTGCAGATATTTCCTAATATATCCACGTATGCTTCCTGTACTCCTTCAATATGCAATGCTTCCATGACTGCTGGTATCTCAACTGAATCAAATGCCTTTTCGTAATCCATGAAAAGAATATAGAGTGGTTCATTGTGTTCGGCAGATTTCTCGATTACCTGGTTGATGACATGAATGTGATCCATTGTAGAGTATCCCCTTCTGACGCCAGCCAGTTCTCTTGGTTCACTGAAAGTCAAGTGTTGCCCTTATTCTATTGGAAGTTGTTGAATATTTTATACAATACCGAAACCAAGCTAATGGGCCTATAATTTTTTAATTGTTTAGCGCCTTCCTACTTGTGGATAAATATAATGTTGGCATTCTTCCAGCTCTCTGGTACACTGCAAGTCGGGAGGAATTGCGTATAGATTATTATTATTATTTATTATTTGTTTTGCACACATATACACATATACACAGGTAGCAGGAAAGGGATAGCGAGGAGCAGGCTGGCAACTGCCACCGGAAGGGGCACAACGCCTGCCTACTCTTCTGAAGGGAGGCGACAGCAACACAGAAATGGAAGATAGGAAGGAGGGGAGGAAAAAGGAAAAAGGAAAGGAGAGCAACAGGACAAATCTAAAGACCAAAGTAGAACACTGCAACAGGACAAATCTAAAGACTAAAGTAAAACTCTGCAGCCGGAATTAAAGTGACGCCGCGTCCAACAGCCTCCACAATTATCAACCACGTCCATGGCTAGTTTGCTATGCGGCTGATTGTGTTCTCCACGATGAGACGCCAAGTGAAGCTGCACGTAATCACCGTTTCACGTAATCACCGGTTCACAATATACACTACAAGGTGTTTGAACCCGCCACCTCCCATCTTCGAAGGAAGAAGCGTTAGGGTACAGTACTGATCACACGCAGTAGGGCCGGTCAATAAAGGTCACGCTACAACTGAATGTCGAATGTTCATGCTACAAACGTGAACCTAAGTTAGTTAGGTCTATAAAGGTTAGTAGGGCGCGATGGGCCTGATCACGTTTAGATGCACAGCCACTGGGGTATCAACATTCCTCGAGTGTCGCACACCGCAGGCCAAGGAGATGATAGTTTCTCACTAGTGACATGCGCTGCGCACTGAAAGCGGGACACTCAAGTAGAAGGTGCTGAAGTGTCTCGTAACAGCCACAAGACGAACACAATGGACTTTCCGCACGCCCTTGTCTGTATAAACGTTCGTGCACGTTCACGCAACCAACCCTCAGCTTGAGCAGTTGTGCTCTAGCGCGACGAGGCAAGCCTCGACCACGAACACGGGGCGGGAACGTTCCATTTGCGACGCGCTGATCTGGATGCTGCTTGAGTAGGTGGCGACGAATCAACAGACGAGCGTCATCAAGCTTGCACGTAATTTCTGGGCAGTCACAGTTGTTATGAACGCAACTTGAAGCGAGCCGATCAGCCTCTTCATTGCCGGCGATTCCTACGTGTGAAGGTATCCATTGAGCAACTAGACATACCCCACGTGACGTAATTTTGCTCGCAGAGTCATTAATGCTGCGCACAAGTGGACAATCAAGCTCACTGCGTTGTAACCTGCTAAGGGCAGCACGGGAGTCCGTAAAGATGACAACCTTCGATGTAATTAACTCCTCTTGCACGTATTTCAGTGCAACATTAATCGCTGCTAGTTCCGCAGTTGTTGACGAAGTTGGATGAGGTACTTGAAAGATACGTCGTACTTCTGTTGAAGGGCAGTAAAAAGCTGCAGAGGCGCCTTGACCGTCGTTGTGTACAGATGCATCCGTGAAAACTTGAAGATAATCTGGAAAATTTTCGAACAAGTGAGACTGAGCCAATTGAAATATTGCCGAAACAGCCATATCAGACTTTTTGTGCATGTCAGGGATTGTGAGGAAAATGGGGAATACGTGTTTCGTGATACCTTTTGGAGGCGGAGACGTATCTGAAGCAGCATGTTCAGAAATGGTAGTGATATCCATAAATAATGCCGCCATTTTTCCCATGCGAGATAATGGGCGGTGAATAAGACGATCAAGGAGCGATTGACCGTTCGATGCGCGGTGCAGACGCTCAATGTGATACAGAGCTCTCTGATCTGCTTGCAGCCTCAGGGGTAACTGATGCGCTTCAGTAAGTAATGCAATAGATTGCGCCTCACGAGGTAATCCAAGCATTAGTCGAAGGGCAACACGATGATCTCGCTCCAGTTGGGCCATCAAACTAGATGGTATGTTCAAAATTGGTAATGCGTACAGCATGCCTGAAAGTACAGATGACTGGTACACCTGAAGAGCTGTTGTTTGGTCGCAACCAGCACCTCTAGCAGTTAAGGCGGCCACATACTTAAGAAGGGAGTGCGATTTGCGTCGTACAGATTTAACGGCAGGACGCCAAGAGATGCGATCATCCACAATTAAGCCCAAATAACGGTGTTGTCGCACCCAGTTTATAGGCGTTTCGTCAAGATACAGTCGGCTCATTGTTCGACGAGCGCGTTGTTTAGGGTGATATGCTATTGCAGCCGACTTAGCAGGTGATATGAGCAGGCCAACTTCACCCAAGTACTCCGAAGTAGCGTTGAGAGCTCTTTGCAAGCTTGCACGAAGTCGCGGACCAAGGTGCGAAGGGCCGCTTATCCACAGAGCAATGTCATCTGCGTAGACAGCTATGCTCACAGGGAAGTCAGTGTCTCGAGGCAAACGACTTGGAAGCGCGGCGAGTGCCGCGTTAAACAAAAGCGGTGATAATACGCTGCCCTGTGGAACACCACACGTCACATTTCGGTATTCACTAGTTACTCCTCCGACACGCACTTTCATCCGGCGCTCCGACAGAAAATTACGCACAAACTGGAGCAGACGACCCGAAATTCCCGCGGTTGCAAGAGCGAAAATAATCGCCTTGTGCGGAACTGAATCGAAAGCTTGCTGTATGTCCAGGAAGAGCATGTAGGCGGAATGCTTGTTTTCTTTAGCAAATTCGAGTGCTGAGACGAGGTCTGATATGCTGTCCAGAGCCGAACGGCGGCGACGAAAGCCACTCATGACATCAGGGAAAAAATTCAGCTCCTCTAGCCTGACATCTAAGCGAAACAAGACCATTCGCTCCATTAACTTGATGATGTTTGAAGTTAGGGATATTGGTCGGTAGGACTTCAGGTGCCTTGCCGGACGCCCGGGCTTTAAAATTGGTATTACCACGGACAATTTCCACTCAGCAGGGATTACACCGGTTCTCCGTACTTCGTTATACTCGTCCAATATACGGTCATGGAAACTCTTATCAACGTTCCGCAATGCTTGATACGTCACACCATCTGCGCCTGGAGCAGTGCGGCGTTTGGAGAGGCTCAGCGCGTGTCGCAGCTCCTCAAGAGTGAAATCCGCCTCGTCCATCTGGCAAGCTGGACCGTAGGGAGCGATTACGGTGCTGTGACTTGTCAAACAAGGAAGGTCGCTAATTGTGTTGTCACTGGATGCATGAGAGACGAAAAGGTCTGCAAATGCCTCTGCTATTACTTTTGGTGACTGGCCAGTCGCTATGCTCAATGTAGCCGTAGGATTCTTGCAGATTTCAGGAGTGCGGAGAGCCTTCAGTATGCGCCGTACATTTCCAAAACCACTTCCAGTATGCAACGAACTACACAAAGCTTCCCAGCTCTTGCGACGAAGTTGTTTTGTATGCCGCCGTATGGCTGCATCAAGGCGATTATATATAGTCCAGTCGGTGCGTCGTTTATAGCGCTGCGCCCGTCTATAAGCGCGCCGTCGACATGCGCGGAGCCGCAAAAGCTTGAGATCGGGATTTGGTTTGCCGATATTGCGTCTTCGTTGTACTGTAGCTTTTTGTAAGCACTCACTCATATGTTTAAATAGGCTGTCTTGAGATGGTGCCTCTGAGATCAGCTGTCGGAACTTGTCCCAGTTAGTAACTGTATAAACGACATCCTGGCGACCCGCAGTATGTGTTGGTGTTAACCAAATGGGTAGGTGATCTGAGCCCCACGGGTCGGGTTCACATGACCAGGCTATGCACACATCTCTCGTTGTTATCGCAAGGTCTATAGTGGAATGCTCCTTTCCTCTACCAATAAATGTAGGTGAACCGTCATTCAGTATTTGGAGATCATGCTTGATAATGAACTCATTAATCTCTGCCCCACGATTGTCTTGGGGACGGCTACACCATCGTGGATGGTGGGCATTAAAGTCCCCGCATAACACAAACGAGGCACCACACCGAGACACTAAGCACTCAAGTAGCGACGTATCGGAAGAACGTGTGGGCCTGTGGTATATGCTTGCCACCGTCGTACACACACCTCTGAGGCTCACAGTAACAGCGGCACACTCAAACTCATCGTCACAGATGCCGTCTGTGTCAATAACCGCGAAGTCCAAGTCAGCACGAACGTACACTGATGCTTTTGAAGCATTGCGCGTATGCGCCGCCTCCACACACTGGAAAGAGCCGCAAGCTGGTTCCGCGCATCGAGTGTTACTGTGAACACCCACGAAGCCTGGCAATCGATATTCGTCTTTCCTGACGTTAGTTTCCTGAAGCGCTACAATTTCTGGTGGAGTCTTCATAGCGACTAGTCGAAGGACTAAATCTGCGTGCCGCGGTCGCATCGACCTGACATTCCATTGCAGCACAAAGGGGCGAGGCTGCTGACAACTGTTAGAATTGTTTCCGGTAAAACGTCTAGCGAAGGCCATCGAGGACAGGAACGAGCGCCTTCAAAAGTTGCTCTGCTGCTGACGCTGCTGGAGTCTGGCGACCGGCGATTAGAGATCTTATGACGTTGACAAGCATCTTTAGAAGATTGACAAGTTGCACATCGTCGTTGGTTGATACCGGTTTAGGTACTGTGTTTGCAGTGCTTTCCACTGTGGTCGAAGTCTTTGTAGATACTTGTTCCGGCGGTTTCGATGGAAGCGCTGGCCACGATGTGTCTGAGAGGCAGAAGGTCCGCCCCCCTGCTTTCTGATGCGTTGTTTCTTTGTCATTCTTTGAACTCGCTGCTTTTCCAGTCGCTAGGGCAGCACTACGGCGACGGGAGCTCTCATCTCCTGCTGCCTTCTTTATGGCTTTCTTTTTTAGTGCCTTTACTTCATTCTTCAATGAGGGACATTCTTTATCCGTTGCCAAATGTTCACCATTACAGTTAGGGCACCGATATGCCTGACTTTCACAGGAATCTACATGGTGATTTCCACCGCATTTGGCACAGACCAGATCTCTGGTGCAAAAACCCTGAACATGACCAATCTTGAAACATTTATGGCATTGCAAAGGCCATAAATTAGCATAGATTAGCAAAAACCTGTGTTAAAGCCATTTCGAGCTTTTATTTTTTCGTTGGGAGTTGAAACGGTATAGAGCCCTTTGATTTACTCATTTTATGTATTTATGTATAACAGAACAAGAAAAATTTTGGTGTGGCACGCGAAAGGCAGCGGAATGACAGCGTATACACATGCATCATGCAGCCGATGCTGCGTGATGGCAAGGTCACGATGCCAATATTTTTTTCTATCTTGTGGTGAACGCCACTACACTAGCTTTGGTGGTTTTGCGCGTATAGACACACTAAAGAGCCACACTAAATATCTTTGTTCACGTAAGATGTTGCTTCATAACTCAGTTTACATTAATACTGAAGAGCGGAAGCTTCATTATGAAAGCAAAAGTGAAGGCTTGGTATGTCTTCATGAAATTTCACGCAGCTTAAATACAAATGCGCACAAAAGTGGTTCGAACATGGGAGCTGTGGTCAAGCTGTATTGCAGCGCCCTCTTGCAACCTCGGTGAAAAGTTGAAAATTGGGTCACGTAAAAACGTTGTCTGTAAAGTGCCTAAATGTATATTCATGAAAATGTCAGTCTGTCTGTCTGGAATAAAATATGTAATATTTCTATGTATTCTTTCTGCGTAATCTTTCTATCTACCCATTCAATCAGCGGCAACAAGTGACAGTAAATGCCTGAACCCGGTATTAGGTTACCACTTGGTAGGACAAAATTACTGGCCTCACTAGCGCATTGCAGGAGCAAATGGATCTGCTTATCCCTACAATTCTGCAAATGAAATTTGCAAACGATTGCAAACAACTAATTAATTTCAAAGCAGGCTGTGCCCCCAACTACTCTAGTAAAGATCACCGATACGTAGATTGCTTCGCAGTGAAGACGCAGTGATTGTAGGGTTGTTGGTAATGTTAGCATTAAAGTTGAAGAGTAAGCGTTGCAAGCCTATATAAACCTCGTCTGGTCCGCTAGTGATGCGTCAATAAAACTAAGCGCACCATCAGTTGCCACTGAGAAACCTACAAGTTGCCGTTCGGAAACGTACAAAATCAGTCCGGTCACGTGCATAAGGAGCAACTCTCGCTTGTTCTTCATACCCGTGGTAGTAATGACCAGTTCATGCATTTGTAAAATGATATTTATTATGACATATCCTGATAGAGTCCCAGTACATCGATACCTTACACAAGTTATTTAATGGCGATAATGAATAACTTGCAGTAGAGCGCGCTTTTAGCGTCCACCGCTCCTTAATATGCAAGCAGGCTTACTCTCTTTGGTATCACGTACTGCGCTTGCACAGAAACAGCACCATTTTAATGTCAGGGGCATAGGACGTGGAGAAGTCGTTTGGTCGCAGCGCAAACCGAACTAATCCCCCCGCTGGTAGAGGAACACGTAATTGTTCCCTGCATAGAAAATTTGGAGCAGGAACCCAACTATTACTCAGTATGCAGCGCAACGCCTTCATGTTTCTTTCTCTTCAGCTACGTCCAATATAAAACGGCGGCATACCGTTAGAGACACGGTGAAGGCACATACTGTCCAGCTGTTGCGAGCGGCAAATGTTATTTCAAAGGAATTCGTGTGCGATTAACGATCAGTCTCGAAAGGCCTATACAGAAGCGCGTATATGAATGCGAAAAAAAAGTATTTATAATAATAGCGTGTAAATCAAACTTTGCGGGCGACTTCCGCGAGCATTCCTTCAAATAGGACGTGAATATGCGCGGCACGCAGCCGCACCTACGGCTGTCGTTTTGAATTCCACAAATTAGGAGATGCGGGCTTTATCGTGTGTACTTTCCTTTTCATTCGCTAACGTTTACTGCTTTCCAGGTTACAGTATATTTTTTTTTCTAATCTTCCCATACGACGTTCCTCAGACGGTAACTACATCGCATTTCTTGTATTAAGTGCGGTTCATCTACGAGTGTTGGTGCATAGATAAGCAAAATGAACACATTTCGCGTCAGAAAGACGAACATGGTACCAGTGCCACCAATACGACATTGAAAATTTAATTATTTAGCAGGACCAAATTTAACTTCACGACATTTGATTGAAATACATGTTTAAAAACTCCATGGCGTTCTCATTCTTACAAGAAATGTGTACTTTTTGCATTCATTTCACTCATTCAGCGACACGAGATTTCGACTGTGCTGCGTATAGAATATTCTATGGTCAAATAAAACAGACTTCACAGCAAGCAGTAGGTTTTTATAGGAAAGACAGTTAAAGCGAATATTCTGGTGACTGATCCATTTTGGATTTCAAAGCATTCAGAGTAAACTGTGTTTATTGCCTAGCGCATTTGATATCATTAGTGTATACATCGCTGCCCTGTCTCGTTTCACTTGGTTTAAAATCGTTTCTAACGATCACACTATAACATAAGTTTCGCACAAGTATATGTATGCACTTTAACATACATAATCTTACTACGACCTTATAGACAAGCTTTATTAAGCATGGCATGCTTTTAGCTCTCGTTGACCGCTACCTTCAAGTGGTCTTGAGCCAAAAGCCAAACTTGTTATCCGGGCACTAAAATGAGAACATCCGGGACCTTAAACGAGAACATCCGGGCAAGTTGCGAGAAAAAGAAACGCGATTATCCGGACAACCAGACAAGACTTCATTACATACGCTAGTTACTTTCCAAGCAAGTTACACAAATATTGCTTCCGTGTTCTTCCTAATGCTTTATGAATACTTTGTTTAGCGCAAAACGACACACAAGAAAGACGACAGGACAAGGCGCTACTCTCAACTGACATCATTTTATTGCGTCACTCCTTTTATAGGCCGCTCAAGCCAGAGGAACATGCGCAGTGAGCACCATGCGGTGGAGCCACCAACATCCGATCCCAAGAGCGCACTCATGCGACAGAATCCAAAACACTAAATTCAGCGCTGTACAAGGTTAAGGAAGGCACACTAATGCACTGTGACCCCAAACAGTGGGGTCACAGTGCATTAGTGTGCCTGCATGCACACTTCTGCATGCTGTGGTATGAAGGTTATAAACAGGGATAAGGTGCCTTAGAAAGGCTGGCCTGTCTCAGGCTCCTTTCCTCTGTTTATAACCTTTATACCACAGTGTGCCATTCCACCTTTCAGCCCCTTTTTTGATTCTGGATTAACTTTTGCGTGTTTTTCTTGAAGTGGGATCAAAACCAACTGCACATCCATCAAAAGAGGAACGTCGCATTTCATCATACCATCTACCCCTACATACACTTGCGGCAGTGGACCAATCCATGGTAGCTGCAGACCCTTACAACATTAGGGTATGGGAACGCTTGTCAGATATTCAGGTAACCGAGCATGCAGATGAGACACATTTCTGAATGGTACCACCGAGTAGGAGTGTACTCTTCACTGGCCCCTTTTCCTAACCACTTGGTTAAGCATATCCATCTGCGAACTGCATAGATATTATTCGAGGCTGCATAGAATCCGCAGTGCAGCAAAGTGCTAAGTGCATGACCGATTTCGCCCTCATTCAGTGAACGATGGTAAAGGCACGCTAACTCTCCTTAGTACACTAGTCACTGAGTTCCTTGATTGCGGAGCTAACTCACAAAGATGAACATCTAGAAACTTGTTTGACCAATCTCTCGCATTCGCAGAACTAGAAATCTATCACTCAGCTGCTTAGAAATATATCGCGCGACTCTACCTTACCCGGATTCTTTTAATTTTTTAAACCGGCTATGGATACGCCAGATCTTAAAGCAATAATCAAATGAAATGAAATCAAAATATTTATTCCAACATTACAAGGCTAATGCAATGTAGAGGATGACTGATAAAAAGCCTTCTTGAGGCTTGACCGGCCCTGCATCCTATACACTTGGCAGAGCGGTGGTTACAAAGCACAAAATGGTTAAAGGAAGCTCGTAAACAAGGCATGTAATGTTTCCAAATTAGTTTAAAGAGATAAGCGATATCGAAATTTTTTTTGAAAAATTATTGAGGGAAGGTTATGTTATACTTTATATAGTAACACCGACATATAGGAGCATAGAAAAACCTTAAATTCTGGACGCTTCATTTTTGCAATATCAATGTCTGTGTCTTTAAAAAAATGTAATAACCTCAGTCAATTATTTTCAAGCATCTGTTTGCTATAATTTGTCCTATGTCTTACAACATTCCATATTTCAGTGCGGCGAGTGGTGTAGGCAGGTACATTGAGATGCAGGTTGACGATTTCCACATGCGTAACATTGCGTTTCTTTATCCTGAAGTAATACTTCCGTAGGGGTCTGTATGGGTACAAGTCGTGAATTTTTCTTATATGGTACCTATCGAAGAGGGGTGTGGTGTGTTCAGTGTAAGATAGATTGGCAATAATGCGTAGCGCCCTTTTCTGCATGACAAGTCTATTGTTAAGATTTGTTTGTGTGGCAGTACACCATACTACATGACCGTAATTGATATGCGAGGCAAACAAAGCATTATAAAGCAGTATTTGAACAGAAGTGGGGAAAGTGTGTCTATTGCGACTAAGCATACCAACTGTGCTACTGAGATTCCTGAGGACTGAGTCTATGTTGTCGTCCCATTGTAAGCTGTTGGAGAAGGTTATGCCAAGAATTTTAATCGTGTTCACAACCTCAATATTCGTAGACTCAAACATTATATTGTGATGCTGTGAGATTGCTTTACCTGCAGTTCGAAAAATAACTGCTTTGGTCATATTGCAATTAACCTATAGACAATTCTTGTTTGACCAAATGGAAAGCCTATCAAGAAGCTTATTTACCATTCTCAGTAATTCTGTGTAGTTATGAGACGATGAGAAAATACTTGTGTCGTCGGCATACATAACAAATTTTGCTTGTTGGTAAATAGATATCGGATCATTGACATAAATTTTGAAAAGTAGCGGCACGAGAGTACTTCCTTGCGGTACACCTGAAATTACTTGTTTGAATTGCGATTTGAATTCATTTATTGAGACAAATTTATGCCTGTTATTGAGATAGGACGATAATTTACAATGCGAGTGGTGTGCCCGTTGCCCCATACCACTCTAGCTTACTGAGGAGAATAATGCAATTGATGTGGTCAAAAGCCTGCGTGTGATCAACCATTATACCGATTGTTAATAAGCTGTTTTCAAAGTTTCTTAATATGTCCTCTTTCTGATCTAAGAGTGCAAGTTCTGTGGATTTGTGCTTCTGAAATCCATGCTGAGCTTCAGCTATAAGGTGGTATCTGCTACAAAATGATGACAACCAATTTTGGATAATTTTCTCCAGGCCCTTTGAGAAAATTGTGAAGATGGATATAGGGCGACAGTTTTTTTACATTTTGTTTGTCACCTTTTTTTTAAAAAAAGTGGGGGTTACTCTGGCAGTTTCCACTCTGCCAGGAAAAGTACCGCAAGAAATACACAAGTTGTATATATACACCAAATAGGGGCGATTTCATAAATGACGTATTTAATAGGCCATATTCGCAGGTCATCTATGTCAGAGCTACGCGAATTTTTGAGGTTCAAATAAACGGAACACACCTCAGCAGAGTCAATTGGTGCGAGAAAAACGGAATTCTTGTTTCTAGGTGTTGTGATATCATTAGTAGGGTGAGAATTCTGGTCGAAATTCTTACGAAGTATTGGTTAAATACATCAGCAAGTTCCTGGTCCTTCCCTAGGCGTCCGTTTAATGAAATTTTTGTGTGGTGACCCTCCCTTCTGCTTCCGTTCCGTAAGAGCGCTTATCTTGTTCCACAGTTTATCAGTTTGTCCTGTGCATTCAAACTCCCGAATATAATATGCGTCTCTTGCCGTTCCTAATTCTTTTGTTAGCTTATTTCTGAAATTCCTAAACAATTTAAGATGTAAAGGTTCCCGAGTTTCTAAAAACTTCGGATACAACCTATCTCATTTTATAATATTCCTTAAAAGCTCTTTGGTTACTCAAGGCTTTCCAATCTTTGTTCTGATTTTTCGCTCTCTCGTGACAAAGTGTTTCCTGTATACTGCCACAAAATTAGTAATGACGATATCGTAAGCCTTTTCTGCCGTGTTTTCTAGAAAAACTTTATCCCCGCAGGTCCCTCGTATCTGTATCTGAAATGCTTCCAGAGAGTTTTCCTTGATGCTTTGCAAGGTTATACACGTTTTCTTCATTTTCCTAATGCTTTCGGGAGCTTCAACAGACATATATATTGGCATATGGTCACCCATGCAGCAGCTTAGAACGACACTTGAGACATTGGTCGGGTCATAGTTTGTGATGAAGAGGTCGAGCAGTGTTGCTGATGTGGAGGTCAATCTTGTTTCTGACTATATTATTCGCGTACCCCTAAGGTGTAAGTAAGTAGTATTTCAAAGTCTGTTGTTTGGCGAGCAGCACCTATCATGTCAGTCACCTATCATACCGCCTAGCACCTATCACATCACCTATCATACAGCCTCTCTGCGTATTCTCACTAGTAAAAATAAAAATAAAAAACATTCTCAAGAAAAGTGAAAAAGGGGGACGATAACACTTAGCCAGAAGCAAACACTTGCTTTCAACACAAAGCATATTGTAGTCATTGGTAATACAACAGAAATCAGTTATCAGTTTTTCGTAGAGTCATCTATCAATAACGAGACACCTCTGCCACGTCTTGATGTCCTGTTTAAGTAAAATGCGTTTTTGTTAGGCAAGTTATATACATCAGAATCTTCATTATACCATGTTTCACTAAACATGACAACGTCATAGTGTCTGTTTCTATCAACAAAATATGCTTCTAATTCCCGAATTTTCTTATTCAGCAACTGGGCGTTTATATGTACACAGCTCAATCGTTTTTCACCGAGGCCTTGAGGAGTGAACCATTTTTCTTTTGGTATATGTTGCAAACCGTCCATGAGGAAAAGGAGTTTCAGTAAACAACCAAACGGACAGCACGTCTACAAAAATCTAGAGCCTTCAAGTCATTTTCACATTTAAAAACTGCAGCGGTTTCACCGGGTGCCCTACGCACGAGAATCTTGCGCCTGTGTGCCATACGAACTGGCAACCTGATCCCTTCGCCCATTCTTTGGCGAATGTAGGCAGTTTCCTAGACCGAGGCGTGATATTTTCACAGATGTACCGCTAGTCGTTGGGACCGTTTAGAGCTTTTTTTAGCCATGATAGCATTCTTAAGTTCATGGCGAGCGCAGTGCATGATAATCCCTGGTGCCTTTACATGCTTTGACGGCAGTCTGTGGAGTGCTACTACGTCTTCTGTAGTTAACGCTTTTAGCTCTAGCTCTCTCGCCAAGTGATTCACCTTTTCAAGAAGATCTTCCCCTTCGTTTCAGCAATACCGTGGATTTCGACGTTGAGGCTTCTACTACGCCACTCAGGAGCCTCGATATCAGAATGAAGCTGTTCTAGCTCTTTTGTGGCGCCGGATTTCTCAATATTCTTCCCTTTGCGCCTAAGATCTTTGAGTTCTTTTTCTTGGCGGTCCTGGCTGTATGACATCAAAGCTATCTGAGAGTAGCTGGATGGATTCTCTAATGCCGTTTACCTTAGTCGGCAATTCGAGCAGCATGTTTAACTTGCGGTCCATATCTACAAGCCTAGTGACTACTTAACTATCGGATGTTTTTGTAACTCATGCCGTTTCCTGCCCTACACCTTTCACACTTCCAGTGCTTCTTTGCAAACTTTTTTGCCTTAAACTGTGGCTCAGTCACGTCAGAGCATGTTCCTACGTGAAATAAAAATTCACACATTGTGCAAGTCACTGAAAGATCATCATCAGTCAACACACATCGACATCAGTTACACCCCTCCATGATAATAAGAAAACAAAAGACGATAAGATTATTGCCTCGACCTAGAACACATTCAACCATGCATCTCAAATTTACATCGGCAGTAACCCATCACACTGGCAGCAAACAGCAAACGGCAGAGCTACTATAAATAGTGGGAATAGCACCGAAGGATACTCGCCAACCTGTGACAGTAGAGAAAGCAAAAACTCAGCGGGCTGCATGTGCACTCCGCCACCACTGACAAAGTGAAGGGCACCGCCCCAGCTGTGGCCGTGGCCAGCAGCGCTTGCGCAGAATCATTGCGGTGATTTGGTCGGCAGCTATGCGACACGTATTCAGAAGTTCACACTGTCAGGTCGAGGAAAAGTACAGGGCAACGACGTTTGCGGCACCTTGGAAACTTGTTGTCCGCAGCCTCCAATTTCGGGACAGGGGTATAGCCTGTGACAGTAGAGAAAGCAAGGATTGAGAGGGCTGCAATACTTCTAGGAGGCTTTGTATAGCGCATGCCTGCATTCGCTGTCCTCTACTTACTTAAACAAAAAAACATAGGAACAATACTGAATAATTTTCTCATTAAAGTTGAAAAAGCATGGTCTTTATAAATTTCGTGCAGTAATCCTGGATGGTACAATGCAAATGTGTTCAAACCAAAATGACAGATGCTGCAGCATTCAGCAGGTGACGAACACGTCAAACGATAAGAGAGATAGACAAAGTTAAGCTGTTATTCTGATTACAATTATGCAGACACTGCAGGCACATTTCTGTCGCCGGCACTGGCGTCGCAGTGAGGGTCGGTATAAACTACAAGGGCTATAAAATCATCGCCGCACGCCATATGCTGCATGTGCGAGCAAAAGCGTGCGGGGGTAGTCAAGCGATCGCGTCTTAATCTCGCGCACACGCAATGGCCGAAAGGAGGGAGGAAGTGCACCGCCTTCCGACGTGCGCAAGGCTCGGGGTGGAAGGTAGGGTGGGGGAGGGGGCGTTGCAGTCTGGGCGGCTCGGACGGCCGCGCGCGCACGCACCCAGGCCACTGTATTGTAGCGAAGTGACGCAGCCGTTAGATATCAGACGCATCAGCTCACCAGGGAGACGGAAGATGACGGGGGATGAGTTCTGGCAGGGGCAAGTCCAAATCCGCAGGTACGACGACGAGAGTAGCATTTGAACAACTAGATTTATTCACTTGGCATTTGCCGTAAGTTTAAACCGTACAAAAATATTTACAAACAGAACGATGTCATACCCGTCGTCGTCGGCCTGCCTGACCGGCCTGGTCTCCAGTGGTGAAGTTGCGCCGTCCGTTGCTGTCTACTTGCTCACTCTCAAAAACTACTCGAACTATCCCTTAAATAAGTTTACACAGCATCCAACAGACACTTTTCTCCACCAATGGGCTACTTCGTTACTCCGACCAATCAGGCAAGCCGACATCATCCAATGAGCGTCAGAGTTCAAGGGGTCAAGAAATGGTCGCGTAAACACTCCGTACACAAAAGCACTCGGACCATAACTAATCGGCTTTTGACAGCCGAGCGTGGGACGAGGACGCGTCAGGTGCACGTGTGATGTCAGGCGCGGCGGCCGGGCGGCAGTACATGCCCGCGGCGCCGTCGCGGTTGTGTACAAAGGTTTCCCCTGGGTCGAGGAGCCCACGAAATTCCCCGAAAGCAAGCAAAGAGTCCCGCGCTATACACTTTTCGCGACAGTATGTTAAAAGCCATTTGCGACGTTTACAGATTCCGCGTTTCACTGTGCTTTTGCGGCTTATTTCGCGTTGACACTAGCGGCAGCGCGAAGGTCAATTCGCTCGCTGTTGCTGCTGCCGCGTTTCCTCATCACAGTGTTCTGACAGAGAGTTTCCACAGTTATCGAGTGAGATGTGTTCATGTTTGCTTGTGCGCGCGTAACACCATGCTTGTTAATTTTGTTAGTATGCCTATGTTTACAAGTTTACACGGCCGATAAGTCTACTATTCTTACTTCGTATCGCTGCCCAGTATTTTGCTATCGCAACTGATGCTTCGCCTTTCGGGCGAAACAGGAAGATTTATCAATTAAAATTATAACTCAGAAGCCTTCATTTGGTCAAGGATATCACATTCTAATTGTCTGTCTGCTACCAGGCTCAGCTCCACCATTAGCTGCACTGATTGTAATTCTCAAAATCATTGTGCGAGTGCCCTTTCCCTGGCTTAAATACAAAATTGTTTTTTCAAATTACTTGGGAAATTGAACGCAACGACAGAAGAACGTGCCTACGCATGGTCACAAAATCTAAGGAATATGTTCAAGACGAAAGAAATGAGAAACATTCATATAACGTGAAAAGTACCTTTATAGGCTATTGGGCTCACTGGAAGCTGAAATTGCTTCTTTAGGGGTGCCCATTCCCACAGGAATGTAGAACTTGCGCCTTGCAATTACAACCACATTCACGCTGACAGGCAGCTTCATTGCTGTTCTTTCTGTGCGGCTTTCTTTTCTGTTATTTGGAGCTTTTGTATTTGGCAAGCCTAAAAGTAAAACGGACAGACATAATTGCGAGTGAAAACAAATTGGTCTTGTGGGCATCGGTCCGCAGCAACCACCAGCAGCTCTCATTACGGGGCAGCTTTATTCTCTTTCTACTCCTATTTAGAAGGCCTTCTTTCTCCGACCGGCGCAATCACCCTTATTTTTTTTTTCACGTTTCGGTATCTTTTTCTCTGTGTCTTTCTGTCGTGCGTACCGAATAGAGGTTGGAGAAAATAACGTTTCTTCTTGCTCGGATTCTGCATAGTACTTGTGTCGATCTCAGCACCTGATGAAGAGCTTATTTCTTATATCAGGAAAGCGCTAGTGCTATGTATTACTTCAAAATTTTGGAATGTGGCTGCGTGCATGGGTATTCTATAAGCCACATTACGTACAGATAACCGTAAAAAAAAGTGAAGTAGTTTAAAAACTTTTTCACAAGAAGAGACAAATCGCAATACTGCAGATTAAAATGACTAGTGTATAGCAAATGTGATCACAGGCAAACATAGTATTTCATGATTATCTTATTTAAAGATATTGCCATAGGTGGAGATAGAAATAAAAATATATTCACAAGCTTTTTACAGCTAACTGCAACACAGCCAAGATGGCGAAAAATCTATATTTACAGCCATCGCACTCTTCCATACAATTGCAAACGTCATCTTTGTCCTAACCTTGTTAGAATGTTATAAAACTCGGTAGTCAATCTGCATTATATCTGGAAAATATCAAACTCTGCAAGAAATACTTGCCACACTTGGCGATTGCTCTTGGTTAGAAAGTGTTGAGGCTTTCATCCCTTTGTCCAAAGACTACCCGCACAAGTAACAACGAATAGAAAGGTTGGCATCATCTTTTTCAATCAAGATTTGGAACGCAAGGTGTAATAACTTTTTACCACATTTATTTCTTGCAGGAGAAGCGGTACGAAAGAATCCTATTTATTGTTAGTTGCAAATACATAAATTCAACGGAGAATGAAGCCCAGGATTGCATAGAGGTTTGCTTATTTTAGACGTAATGTAGAAGAAATAAAGTAATGATAAAATAGGTTGTTCTTTTTTCTTCACTTTCATTTCCCTTTATGAAGTTCATTGTCTGTTGGCTTCCTATGGTTGTCCTCTCTTGCAGTCACTTCTTGTTCATGGGACCGGTAGCACATGAAAAGCCTCCAGCCCTACAACATACAAGCCCGAATACATATGAAATATGAAACACTTGAGCTGTTAAAAGATACGCAAATCGTTATCTCCAACCACCTGTCAGAGGGATGGGGACAGCGCAGCCCGGAAGGTTAACTACGCTTTGTTCAGTACGCTAAATAAGACAATAAGTTGTTATAGAAGCTCCGTGATCGTTAAGAAAGGTAGCGAGACATGGGGGCTGCAGCTACAAAGAACAAATCGAAAAATAAATCAAGGAGAAAATCACCTTTCTCTGCCGAAAGGACGTGGCGGAATACAACTCACGACCATGCTGCCATGTCGTACCTCGATAATTATAGCAGCGTTTCACAACATACCACTATGCTTGCTTCTTTCTTTTCACTGCTATCAATCCAAGCTGTCGAAGGCTAAGGCACGTCCACAGCGGCATCATTGCTCAGGTGGGGTAAAGCTCTCAGGAGCTCTCAATCACCTATATATACGGCTTCGCTTACCCGCCAAGTCCTTACTCCCCTTATTTTTTTTATTTCTTTGTATGTGTACATTTACCCCTTTCCTTGCAGCTACGCAACTGCTGTCTATTCAATGTTCTTCCAAGGGGCTTTTCTATGGATTCCGCCATTGGTCGTGCTTTCGAGAACGTTGTGAATTGCTTTATGTTTAGTAAAAAAGAGAAAAGAAAAAAAATATAGCATGTGCAGAAAAGGAGGTTAATTAAGGCAGACGCATACTTGCCTTCCTAAAAAAGTAAGAGCAGATACAAAGGCTAAATAGGAGAAACTGTTCATTCTCAGACTACGCAGACGCATTGTGAGCATTGGAGACAACTGTTTGGGACAAAGAAGATAGTGACACTTTCTTTGAAAACGCACTTACCTTACCTCAGTACTTCTCTTCGATATCTACTATACTAATGCAAAGCAAGTTGGTCGGCAGAAAGTTGAGGTCATTGAGGGAAGTGCCAACGCAGCCGCATGTCCCTCTTGTGAGATAAACAGGTCATGTGCAGCGCTGGGCCACGTAACTCATCCCTGGATACCCTCGCGATTGTAGTAGTTACGGCGTTGAATGCATGTGGACGATCTTGCCGGTGCAGTCACGATGATGAAGAAAGTTGGCCAATGTGAGGGTGCACTGTTTCTGTTGTTCGAGCGACCGCCAGCTCTTTCTGATGTTTCGTATTTTTGTTGACCTGCAGAATGTATTTCATTTTGCAGAATAGTTCTGTATAAGCTCTTTTCGTCATTATTAGTGACTTCGGTTATTGACGTACAAATCCCGAGAAAGAGACAGAGATTGAATGACACAGAAGAGGAAAGCCTGCTGACCACACCCTAAATGCCTAGCCCGCAGCTGACACTCGAACACTGGTCAACAATAAGAAGGAGGAGAAAGGATGAAAAAAAAAATGACAGAAATAGGAAGGAAAAGATTTCTCAAAGCTGATAGCTCTGCTGGCAGTAAAAATCAGTTAGATCACCAGTTCTACCTAGTCGAGTTTCAGAAAACTACTTCCTCCTTTTGATTTTTTCCCCGTTCTCATTTTCGGTGTAGATCGGACCTTCACCTCCTATACAAAGACGCCAACAGTAAGTGGGCGTGCACCGGCCCAACCGAATTGCAAGGCGCGTTCATCGTTGAAGTGCAACAATTAAAGCACAGCCACATGCGCGCGATTTTCGATGACTGTGGCCGGCGACAGCGACGAGCGACAAGTTTGGCCATCGCGAGGACGGTCTGTCGCCGTTGCTTGTCGCGTCGCCCAGCTAGAAAATGCCACTTGTCGCTTTTCCGCGCAGCAGCTTCCCGTGACGAGAAGTCTCATGGCAGAATCCAGGCCGCCCGCTTCAATCTGAATTAGCTCTCGCTACTTTCTCTTCAACGTGACAACAAATAATAAATGGTAAATTTGTCACTGTTAATTGGAAACTTCATGCATGTGGTCACCGTTTTAGACCTCTTTGAGACACACGTGCTGTTGGGTGAGCATATTTGGATGCCCGAAGGTTTACATACCGTGGTGCAGTGCTCGGTAAGGGTGACCCTCCTTTTCTGCCACCACGCTCTCAACTTGTTGCGCATTTTGATGGGGACGAAATGCAAGAACGCCCACGAACTGGGCGTTGGATGCACCTTAACAAAGCTCATGTAGTCAAAATTAATCAGATGTCCCCCACTACAGCGTATATCACAATGAGATCGTGGTTTTTGCACGCAAAACCCCATAATTAAAGAAGAAAGTCTGCGGGGGCCAAGGAAAAGCAAGACGGGTGTCGCATTCCACCAATTGCACGCCAGCTCTCACGCCGCTGGAGATAACACACAATACGAGGTGTCGGCTTGTGTTTGTAGCCACCACTGCGGATGTGCTGGTTTACGGCTCTTTTCGCAGCGGCATTACTCAATACAACAAACGTAACCTAAATATTTACACTGCATAAAATTCAGGTGCATTATTTGTTCATTAAACTGAAAGGGATTTAGAACAGTTAGGCTTTTCGTTTACTTTCGCAATTGTCGTTGATAATTCTAAATATTT
Organism: Dermacentor albipictus; assembly: GCF_038994185.2. Taxonomy (NCBI): domain Eukaryota; kingdom Metazoa; phylum Arthropoda; class Arachnida; order Ixodida; family Ixodidae; genus Dermacentor; species Dermacentor albipictus. Next base: position 150,894,801 of record NC_091824.1, on the reverse strand, counting down.
CTTTTTACAACTCCAAGCATACATTTGGGCACTGGAGATGTCATTCTTGTTTGGTCGTATGGAGGGATTCAGATACACTCGTCCCTCCAAACGTGCAACTGATTCAAATCCACGTGTTTCTTCCTCCTTCGTTTGTTGGCATCGTGCCGCTGGTTCTATAAACGAAACGGAAAGGAAAGTTAAGCAGGTCCCCAAATCTCAGGCCTGCGCAGATAGACCTCGATGCGTTCTATTACTTTATAATTGACAACAGCGATACTATTTAAAGAGTGGATACAAATTTGGCATTTATGAGGCCTAAACCTGAATTTGCGTCCCTTTAGAATGTTTCCTAGCCTCCCTGGGAAGTGGCAGAAGGAAAAAAGTTCAGTACTATTTTTGTTGTGAGATACTAACTAGTCAGCAATTGGGGTAAAGTTTGAAAAAATATACGCATTACGCCGCAAGCAGGAGTAGGAGAGTTTAGAAGAAACCGAATTGCAATAATATCTATACACTGATCTCTGTGATGTCATTTTATCAACAGTATTTAGGAGCAGAAAGCTAACTTTCGGAAAGAGAACGTCACTGGTATTCTTGAAAGTGAAAAGTAGCTGCTGGCGTGCATGGTGAACGGCACAATGCGGACGAATCGGACGAAAAAAGACAAAGAAAAAAAATCGAACGCCGTGAAACATGTTCCGTCACCCGGAAGCAAGCACGATCGACCTGAACGCCTTCCTTTTCTGTTATGTACGTTGAGCTACATTCTGCGTGGATGCGTACGGTTGCAAAACATGCCCTGTGGAAGTACTTTTCAGACACAGGCCTCAGAAAAAAAGTAGATAATTCAAATATAGACGTTACAAAAAAATACTATCGGAAACGCTCTACAAGCGTTTCTTCTTCTTATTATTTTGCGAGAGTTCTCTGCCAAAGAAAAAAGGAACATAGAAAATACAACCAAAGAAAAAAATGGAACTCTTGGTATTTTGTTGGTCGTATTTTTCAGTCAATCCTCTGTGGCCAATACCCCTCGTGAGTACGAGCGATGTTTTAGGCAACGGCAAGAACGAGGGCAACAACAAGAACAAGAGCAACAACGACAACAAGAGCAAGAACAAGTACAAGAACAACAACAATATAAACAGGACAGCACTGCACACGCACAGCATTATGAAGAAATTCCCCATCCGGTCGGGCCTGTACTATATGGACGGCGTTTCGTGAAAATGAGCACTGGCTGACCTGGTTGAGATAATTTAGTTTAGTAATTTAGTAAACATGCGATTAAATTTAACATGGGTGTGCGTGGGGCAGAAGGAACCGGTTTTTAACGATCCATAATGCCAATGAAGAATAACGAAGAAGAAGCGAGCATAAACCTGTGAATATGTAACTCTCTGTCAAATCGGCATGGTTTGAATTCCGTAATGGCATTATATGTATTTCGCGATCCATTTCCTGCGGTGCATGAAACAAAATTAAGAGACGATGCTGACTTCTTGAAATGGTGGTAATATGGCTACGATTCTCGTTCTTGTTACGAAAAAGAATTAATGTGTTCTTACCACGGCGTTGTTATTGTCAGTGTGTTAAGGCGAAAGCCTTGTGACCCGTTGCAATGGCTCATACCTGAAAAAAGTGGAGCCTAGTCAAGGGATGCAAAAAATCAGTGATTCAAGAAACATCATCATCAGAAATGGCTCATAGCCGCGTAAGCAAGCAAAGATGCAGTGGCTGAATATGAGTGAAGAAACGAAAGAAAGAACGAAGGACAAAAAAGAAAGAATGCAAGAACCTTGAGGTATTGCATCAGGTGCTCGCATGTGTCGTTGAGGAGGTCGACCTACAACGCCCTACGTTTACTTCACACTTTGGCTCCTTACAAAAATCATTGCAGACTTGCTGCAGAAATTCTGCATACCCCGAGTCACCCGGGATGCAGAATATCTGAAGACAGGTGACAGACTTTCTGTCACCCCCTGTCACCTCCCAGCGCCCAATTGGTACACCCTTTCTGCAGAAATTCTGCATACCCCGAGTCACCCGGGATGCAGAATATCTGAAGACAGGTGACAGACTTTCTGTCACCCCCTGTCACCTCCCAGCACCCAATTGGTACACCCTTTCTGCAGAAATTCTGCATACCCCGAGTCACCCGGGATGCAGAATATCTGAAGACAGGTGACAGACTTTCTGTCACCCCCTGTCACCTCCCAGCGCCCAATTGGTACACCCTTTCTGCAGAAAGTCTGCTCAATCTGTGTAGCTGCAGGATACAGCATTTCTGCAGAAAGTCTGTCGAGATTGTGGTCACAGGATTACAGCATTTAGGCAGACATTAGATAGAATTTCTGTAGCCCCACTATGGGGAACTGGCATGCATGCATGCAATAAAATAACAGACGCAATAGTATTCTTTGCACATTTTATTTGTCTCCGATTTCTTCCGGGCTGCTTGGTTGGGACCAAGAATATCGCTTCCAAGGAATGAAGTAGTGAGTACCGACATCTCATGTGAGTGGCAGTGACCGCCTTGCACACACCTTGTCGCAGCATGCTAATCAGACGCTTTGACGCGCTGTTCAGCCTGCAGAAGTGCCGCAGGCTCCCAAGTGATGTAGATTCCTCTGGCTCACAAAATCGTGACATCCCTAAACAAGAAGAAATGTTCAGTTTACTGTAAAGTTAACCCTGCTGACACTGTAAACTTGTGACATTGTGAAAAGTCTCGTACAAACAGCTACATGAAGCTGCATGGTTGCACAAATACCCGATTATTACATCACAGGCAGTTAACATGTAAATGGAGCAAACATGAATCTACTATAAAAAACTTCACACAAACGCACCTCTGTACCAAGTCAAATGCGAATTGCACAACCAGAAAACTCGTTAACACATGATAAGCGTTCGAAAACCTAATTTATTTATGCGGTGCAACAAAGCCCTGCCCCAAAGGACGATGCATTGAAAAAGAACAGACTCCCTCTTTTTCAGGTGAGAAAACAATTTTTTCCATTAAAGATAGATACTGTTGTTGAAATCTCGGAACCATTTACAAATACACGAAAACACATGACACCCAACGCAAGAAATACAGGCTGTCTGAAGACACTATATAAATAAAAGAACTTGCATACAAGCTAAAATCTGGCCATGCGTCGTACACAGCAATCGGGTGCCATCTCGCGCAGCCGTTAGCTGTGAAGACGACAAATCGACGTACCTCTAGAAATGGCTATACGATTTCTCGCTAAAAAATTACGTACAGAAATAGTAACTTTCCCTGCTTGAATTTTTGCGCCTATTCAAATCAAGCAGTCCCCGGCGCAAGGAAACTTCACAGCAGAAAGCAAATAGTCGATAGATTTTGGCAACATCACGTTTGAGGGCAATTTTCATCAAACTTCGCTAAATGCGCCCTGCGACAAGAACGAACATTCGAAAAGCACGATCATTTTTGTCACGTTACTAATCACCTTGTTACTCGTACAGAAATGCCCACTTCACGGACTACAAAAATGCGCGCATGCGCCGGACTTACCTTTCTAGGCGTGCTCGGTAAACGAGTCTCCGTGACAGCTGCTGCTGCATCGCACAGGTACCGCAGGAAGGACAGTCGGTGCACGGTGCCTCCAGCGTCAACAGCGTAGAATTGCAGATGAACTACAGCACGTGATAGCACAACTTTCAAAAAATTCTTCCGCGCACTGTGATGGAATGCGAGCGCAGCGAGAGTACCATCGGCTTTTCATGAGCCGGTAACAAAGAAAGCGCGACCGGGTCATAACTACGATAATTGGCATCGGCACACCACACGGAAAACACTGAGAGCTACGTTATGCAGTCACAGGGGTTTTGGATCATTAATACACACAAAAAATCGCCACAATTCCTCCCGGCACGGCATGTTCACTACCTCATCGGTCGCCGTCACTGCGGCGTGCACATGGCGTGCACGCGTGCACGCCGTGACTTGTCGGGGGCCAGGCGCAGACGGGAAAATATACTCACCCGTAATTTTACCGGTGCTCGCGGCCAGCGCCTTCTGGGGGCCGGCGCCGAAAGCAACCACGCAGTCGGTGGTCGGATGGATGGTGTCGGCGTCGCGCGGTAGATATGTCCTTAAATTCAGGCTGCGGTTCGAGCCATAGTATAACTGCTGCATTTAATGTACGTTATGTAACACGCCAGTATTACCTTATTAGCTTATTATTATTAATTATATATATTGATGTCTTATTTTATTTTTATTATTTTATAATTATTAATTACCTTATTTCAATTAGTATTAAATAATTGATTTATATAACTCCCATTATCAGACTGTTCTTGTAGCAATCAGTGACAAAGTTTTCAAAATGTTAAAATGGCAAAACAGAGCGCAATGATAAAATGTGTCATGGTTCAGGATGCGCACACGTGTGTGTGTGTGTGATTCGTGGGTGCCTGAAAGGTGAAGCCGATTTAACTGTTATTTATAAAATGTCATGTAGAATATATATATATATATATATATATATATATATATATATGGCATGCATATTACATACAAGTCTACTTACTTGCCGTCCACACAGTGTAATATGCAGACAATCTGTAGACTAGCTCTACATGGAGGTGACTGGTGGGTGACTCATGGGTGACTGAAAGGTCAGACCTATTGAACCGTAATTATAAAATGTGTCATGGTTTAGAATATGTATATATATGGTTTTATATATAGATATACATCTACACATACACACACTCGCTGGGCATGCATATTATAGACAAGTCTACTTGCAGTCCGCACGGTGTCTGCAGACATTCTGCAGACTAGGTCTACGTGGAGGTGACAGGTGGGTGACTCAAGGGTGACTGAAAGGTCAGACCTATCGAACCGTAATTATAAAATGTGTCATCGTTCAGAATATGTATATATATGCGTTTATATAGAGATATACATCTACACACACACACACACACACTCGCTGGGCATGCATATTACAAACAAGTCTACTTGCAGTCCGCACGGTGTCTGCAGACATTCTGCAGACTAGGTCTGCGTGGAGGTGACTGGTGGGTGACTCATGGGTGACTGAAAGGTCAAAACTATTCAAACGTAATTATAAAATATGTCATGGTTCAGAATATGTATGTATATATAGATACATATACATATTTACACACACACTCACTGGGCACGCATATTACAGACAAGTCTACTTGCAGTCCGCACGGTGTCTGCAGACATTCTGCAGACTAGCTCTACATGGAGGTGACTGGTGGGTGACTCATGGGTGACTGAAAGGTCAAAACTATTCAACCGTAATTATAAAATATGTCATGGTTCAGAATATGTATGTATATATAGATACATATACATATTTACACACACACTCACTGGGCACGCATATTACAGACAAGTCTACTTGCAGTCCGCACGGTGTCTGCAGACATTCTGCGGACTTAGTCTACAGAAAGGTCGAGTCTACAGATAGGTGACAGGGGTGACTGATAGGTGACTCATGAGTGACTGAAAGGTCAAACCGATTTTTGTAACGATCGTTATGTCTTGCAAGAAGTCTGACACCCCGGATCGTATAGCTTACTGCATTACCCCGTGTGCAGCAGACTTTCTCCTTCACGTGTTACAGGAGTGTAGCATGCTGCCGAGCTTTTGCAGTGAAGCTGTATGTGCCTATCCCGACCAATTTTTCCTCGACCGTGCGTGTACACCGTCGCATCGACGAAAAACATTTTTTATCTCCAGAGCTAATTTAAAAGAGTCTAGTCTTGTAGGTTCATTAGCATCAAAACCTAAGATGAATAGCGCATGGTTCATCCTAGTGCGCTCGTCGCAAGTGTCAAGTCGAGTGATTGATGACCCATTGTTCTCTTCACGGCGCTAGTTCGCCGTGCAGAGAACACGTCTTGAATTTGTAGACATTCTTTTCACGCAAAATTTATGGACAGACACGGCGCCTATATGCATTAGAAAACCATAGACACCTTGAACGCTACATAGCTTGCGGTATCCAAGCAGCGAATTTTTTTCCACTCATGCACTTATGAAGAAGAAACTGTGAATCAGGCACGGCAGCAGAAAGAATCCGACATATCCTTCAATAAGTACGGCTCGAGCCACCCGTACCCCAAGCATACAAGAATGGGCCGAGTGTGCGCGGCAGTCGAGCGAGCCGTAGCGAACGCTGTCCTGGTCATGACGTCACTCGCGAGAGGGCGCCACTCCAAATTCTCGTCGCTAACAGCAACCATGTTCGTGTAAAGGCCGCAATAGACGTACACGTATGTATCGTCCAATGTGTGTGCATACATATAGGGACATCAGTGTCGCCTAGCGACCTTATCGGCAGTTGTTCTTGAGCGGTTCCATGAGGCGGACGTGTATTGTGCGTGCGGTAGAGAACCAACATGTCCGTCGAAAACGACAGCGGGAGTGACAGAGAGAATGGGCGCGCCGGCGGCGGGAAGCCGTTAAGGCTGATCATGCGCGCATCGATGAGCCTGGCCCATCGTGTGCGCCCCCCGACGAAGACCAGCAGCGTGTCCGTCAAAAACGGAGGCGTGAGGAGAACCAGGAATGTCAGCTCCCGCGGCGGGACGGCGCTAAGGCACGTCGTAGCTATACCATACCCGGCGACGATACGCAGCGTGCCCTTAACGAGCGGACACACGAACAGAACCGGGAACGTGAGTGCCGTTTGTGTCTTTGTCTTGATGCGTTAATTTCGTATATGTAGTCACACATATATATATAATTTCGTCATTAAAAAACATAAAACCTTCGCTGGTCGTCGTTCAGGTTCCCATCGTTCAACGTTACTCAACCACGACGCATGTTGCCATTGAGACAATTCGCGGGCGCTATCAAACGCTTTGTGCCGATCTCTTCTCACCACCTCGTCAGCCTCTACGTATCAAAGTCCTGCAGGTATCAAATGTATCACCTACATTACCATACCTTCACCTAAATCAACATACGCACCTCCGGCTGACTGTTGTTTCCTTCACTGTTTGTCAGCCCCTACCCTCAAGCATACTTCAGAATTTCAGGAATCATGAAGAAGATTGACGTACCTTGATTTGCACTAAAATAACTTATTTTACTCCACTGGTATGGGAACCGCCATGGTTGCTTAGTGGCTAATGTGTCGCACTTCTAGGCAAGTGGCCGCGGTATCAAGTCTCAGACATGGTGGCCGCATTTTGATGGTGGCGAAAGACGAAAACGCTCGTGTACCGTGCATTGGGTGCATGGTAAGAAAACCTTAGGTAGTCAAAATAATTGCGGAGTCCCCCGCTACAGCATACTTCATAATCAGATCATGTTTTTTGCACTTAAAACCGCTGAATTCAGCTTCCCCCCCCCCCCTCTTGAATTACAATTACAGCCACGTAGGCCTTTACTAATTGCTCGACTGCATCTAGCAGTTCTGCGGATTCCCCCGCTGCAGCATACTTGACAATCAGGTCATGGTTATTGCACTTAAAACCGCATAATTCAGCTCCTCCCCCCCCCCCCCCCTTTGGAATGACAATTACAGCCACGGAGGCCTATACTAATGGCTCGATTGCATCTAGCAGTACTGGTGGCACTGTGGTTATAACAAGACGAATGACACTACAGTTAAAGACATCACTTCTCGTGACGACTACGGTAGCAGAACTCACGGCTCGGCTCGGTGCCTTTCACTTCATGGATGCAGAGAGTCTGGGAAATGGGTTATGTTTTCCAACTCAAAGCCAGTTTTACAGTGTATGCATTCGATTCTCCGACATGAGTCTCGCGAACAGTTGACACGCGAAACCGTAGAACTTCAGCCTTTTCGGGACCTTTTCCCGTGAAAGGAAAAAGGTCCCGAAGTTTCTTTTCACTACTTACCTGGGCGCTGCGAGATGACTGCAACTAATTACGCAGGCACGGCTGCAAGCGCGTCACATCAAGACGACTAGGCACTCCCATACACTCGCCAGGACAAATGATGCGAGGCAGTTTTATCACCTGACAAGCACACTCTCGTTAACAACGTGGAACAATTCAAATATGTCACACTATAGACTAGAAGAACTAATTCTATCGCGGTGATCTTCTTTCCGACCTCCACCCAGGCTTCACCAATGTGAATCATCGTTTCAGTGGCGATTATGATTAGGTGTTGCCTTCGCGAAGACTTACACTAAACTCATTGCAGAAAGCAAATGGTCGTGCTGTAGGCGTGAAGTTTGACGGTGAAGTTCTATGGTTGGCGGCAATAATCCTGCCGAACGCTGAACGAGGTCGAGTGGCAGGAAGGGAGGCGAGATGATGCGATGGAAGTCGGGCGAGGTGCCTGATATGCATCCTTAAGGTGTCGACTTGAAGATACGATGGGTATTGCTGCTGCCGTAGATGCACATCTGAGAAGACCAAGGCAAATTCGCAGAGCTTGAGCTTGTACAGACTGGAGGGCGTCTCTACCGCTGTGGTGCCTCCATCCATTCCAGGCTCTTCTTGTTATTCCCGGTATCAAAAAGAAAACGGAGATGTCAACTTTCGCCCTCAAACAAACCGAGCTTTCAGTGCTACGTGACAAGCACCGAGGACGCATCCCCGTTTACACGGACGGTTCTGTCTCCTCTAAAAGTTCAGCTGGAGCAGTGGTGATTCCCGAAGAGTGTGTCACCCTCAAGTTCAAGACATCTCACATTACATCATCGACGGCTGCAGAACTCGCAGCTATCCGTGCTGCTCTGCAGTTTATTGTTCGCAAATCTTCACATTCATGGTCCATCTTATGTGACTCAAAGGCAGCTCTCCAGTATCTGATGTCCCCTTTCAACCACGGACCAAATGTGCAACTAGTCGCAGACATCCGACTAGTCCACCATCACGCAATCAACAAGGGACACAACATCATCTACCAGTGGATACCGGGTCACTGCGGAATTTGGGGAAATGACAGTGCGGATGACGCTGCCAGGTCGGCACATGATGGTGCCCAGATTATACTCATACCGCTGTCAAGAACAGATGCAGCCGCAAGTCTTCGCTCCCTCGCCCGCGAGCTTAGGCAGAATCGGTGGAACACCAGTGAATTCACGAACGCACGTCTCCACAGATTGGATCCACTTCTGCAACTCCGTCTACCACCAGGGTTACCACGCGTGGAAGCAACACTTTTGTGCCGCCTGTGGCTCGGCGTGGTATTCATGAACTCCTATTCATTCCGCATTGGAATGGCCGACAGCCCTACTTGTGACATTTGCGGCCGCGAAGAGACGATTGAGCACCTCCTTTGTGACTGTCCCCGTTACAAAGTGCCAAGAAAAGTGCTCGTGATCGCGCTCGAAAAACTGGACAATCGCCCCTTTGCAGAGGAAAAAGCTCTAAGACACTGGTCCAGACGGGCTTCGGCACTCAAGGCTTTAAGGACTTTGTTGAAGTTTTTAAGGACATGCGAATTGTGCGACCGCCTTTGAATGTTGTAGCCCGTAGTTTCGCGTTACTGTGGGAATTTTCTGGTTTCCGTTTTTTTCCTCTTCTTCTTCTTTCTCCTTTTATTCCCGTTACCCCTTTCCCCAACACAGGGTAGCCAGCCGGTACTTACACTGGCTAACCTCCCTGTCTTCCCTCCCCTTTGTCTCCTCCTTTCCTCCTTGCAAAAAGGAAAAGTGCTGCATGCAATGTCTGCAAATACGAACCGAACATCTTCTTTCGTATGGGTTCTGATTGTTGCTTGGCGCCTAAGACGCCATGATGAATCTGTACCAACTAGCCGAAATTTAACTTCTTCCTCCATAGGTATGATGCTAAGCTACATACGCTAGAACTGTTTTCGTTCGCCTTAGTTGAAAGATTACACTAATTGATATAGCTTGTGACTAAGACCTACTGCGACACCCGGGCAAATCAGCTCTTCGCAGCGAAAGTCTCCTCAGAAGACAGTCGTGTAATGTGAGAAGAAGCAGAAAAGCTTCGCGAAAACACGGCATTTATTGTAAGCTTAGCGTTTCCTTATTACTATCTGCTTTTCTATCAAGGCAAGAAGGAGAGGCTAAGACTAATCCGGGTCCTACTGCTCCCATAAGGACTGATCACCGTCATCTTAGGTGCTTAGCTCCGATATCTTTGCGGAAGTGGTGAGCCTCTCAAATTGGTGCCATCGGGCGCACCTCTGGCAGCCACAGTCTTCCCATTTCTTGATTTTTTGTGTCCCCAGCCATCGGATAATACTACAGTGTTTTCGTATTTTGTGTTAGATACGATTCAGGCGCAATTTGGTGGGGCTTCATGGCACCCGTTCTGTTCGGAATCATTCTTTCCGCGTCACCACTGGCCGTACATCTCTGCATGAGCCTTGTTCATTGCCGCAATGGCGATCATCGCAAGCCCCCGGGAATAACGGACACTGCAGGGCTCGAGTTTGTCTTCGGTAAAGGCCCTAGGAAGGCAGGAGACGTGGATTTAGTTTCTCCGAGAAGGAGAGATGACACTTGAAAGATCAGAGAGAGGAAATACCAGGACGAAAACCTGAGGGTTATGTGGCTTGTTACTTCCTACTGAAATTGATATGAAATATAAAATGCGATAAAGAAGACAAACTCGCTTCTTCCGATCATAAACACTGTGGAATGAAGGAGGCTTCAGGCCGTCCTGAAATCAAATCAATTTACGTCACAGGCCTACAATGCAATTATTTGTTTTTAATTTCACTACTTCCTCACAGAACCCTGCAATTCATGGCTACAAATGAAATTGATAAAGCATCGCTCACGGAGACGATGTGATTCGGATTTGACGCAGCGCGCGACGTAGACTTTGACTTATTCTCGTACACGTTAGGTCTCTATTGCAGGACTTGCCAGAATCAGAGATATGACTGTTAAGCCGTGCCAAAAATGTGTTTATTAGTTTCATTCAGAGCCTCGCAATTACTGCAACAACTATAACTATTCGCGGTGCTTTTAATGTTAATGTCACTTTGAAGGTGCCTGCAGGTACTGCACCTGCGGTGACAACATGCTTTTATTACGGGGGAATGACCTTGGCTGACTTTTGCATGCACTAACATGTCTTGAATGTTTCTGTTGCGGCGATAGGTAACCCTTGGTACATCATGAGACGCTTTTCTCAGACACTCGTTACTTGATAATTTGCTGGTATTTTCGTAAGATTCTGTCTATGTTTGGGAGTGCATGAGAATATTTTGTTATAAAGGCTGGCGGTCTCTGCGAGGTATACACACGAACTCAAAACTAGCTTTACTTGTACAAGTTCGTATGTAATTTATATGCTTGAATGCTCCTTCTGTAAGAAACGGGAGAAACGGGAAAATGAATCAACGTCGGATTAAACGGACATCAGCTGCACACAGCTAAAAAGCTTCCCCAAGTCGTCGCCAAGCATTTCAACCAAGCAGGTCATAACTTTGATGAACTTAATCTCTACATCTTACAGTCAAATTTCCGTTCTGAATAACAAAGAAAATACAAACAGTCATACCTTATCCATATGTTCCAGACATTACAACCGATAGGCATGAACGTTTCGAAAGAACCTTTAGAATCTGTCCGCTATTCTAAATTTCAAGCTATAGGCAACAAGACTTAGTTTAGTTGCTGAGTGTTCTTAATTGTTTTTTTCTTTTACTTATTTATTTATTCCATTTCAGCATTTTTTATATCTTTTCTTTCACGAGCGCCGGTTTCTTCTGTTATCTCTTTCACAGACACGATCGCCAACGAACACCAGTGAAGCAGTTAATAGACGGGCGCTTTGCACGCCGTTGACAAGCCAGCTGACACGCGGCCGTGGATACGTGGCTGACAGACGGCTGTGCCACCCGCGTTGTGCACAGCACTCCTTTATTCTCAATTCTAACAAACTCGCCGTTAACACACCTTCGCTCGTTGCCACACCCACCCGCCTCACCCCTTAAGAAGAACTCTATCGATATGTACTGTGCCGGGGAAAGCATATGTCGCCTTGAAAATGACAATTCCACTTGTCGAAGCGTTCGCTCCGGCTCTCACCTTGTTCTTGCGTTGCTCATAATCATTGCATATGATATTTTCGCAGTAGCTTATCCTCTCATAAAGATGATTGCGAAATGGCGCCAAGCTGTTTTTGTAAATTGAAGCGGAAAAAAAGGCTCTTTATTTCTGGAACGCAGTTTACTTGAATTCGTATACAACGTTCCGTTCTTTTTTTTTTCTTGCTTTTTTATGCCATAGGAGGAGGGCCTATAGCAACAACCATGCCTTACTGCACACCACTAAAGACGATACACATTTTGTTTTTCTCCACTTACCATAGTTGGCTTAAAATTTCTGCTGCTTCAGTGCTTTCTCATGTGAATCACCATCTCTGTTGTTAATTATAGGCTATACTCGTAAATATAGGCTCAGTTCTGACCAGATGCTTGCGGCAGCACTTTGAGAGTCTTTGTTTCTGCTACTCGTTTAACATAAAGAACAACAACAACAAATTTGTGGTACAAGAATATGAATGGTTGCAATTTTGAAGCATAGAAACAATGCAAATAAATTTAAGTTTACTGCTAGCGTAAGGACTTTCACTTTGCTGTCATGAAAATAATACAGCATATTGACAGAGAAAATTCACCGGCGCTTATGATACTCCTTAGTGTGAAATTCCGGCCTAGCTGTATAAGTGTTTTCTTCAGCGATATATTGGCAAGCGCTGAAAACTACTCGTGCGGCACGCTGCAGCCGGGGCGAAGTGTGGCGCGACTGCCTCGCTAATCGGGAGGTCGTAAGATGCAGCGTGTGGGTGACGCGCGGACGCGATTCGCAGCAGCCGCCGCAGCCAGACCTCTGCTCATGCAGCGCTTTGTTTCCATACATGGTACCGGTGGCGTCATCGGTGAACAGACGACACGCGCTACTATGGCGCAATCTCGTAGCCATCGTCACCTCAAAGCATGTTTTGCGCAGCACTACGCTTTTTTTTTCACGCTTTTGGCATATTCACCTCCTCCGCTTTCCGCGGAGGAGGTGGGTGTAACCAATATAATATAGTAAGTAATATCTGGTGAGGGTGTACCTTATATAGGTTAAATTTTGCCGTAACGTCCTACAAATGTCTTATTTTTTCTCATTACTCCTGAGCGAGTGCCTCTAGATTGGCAAATCAATCACAGCAACTGAGTTGTCATTTGTTTGTACTTATATGTGGGGAATGCGTGACAAAAATCAACAATAAATACAACAAGAACAAGGAAGATCAACTAGCATTGAGTTTTTGCCTATTACCTTGCACATGAATAACTGTTTTTTTTTGTCGTGATAGCAATTATGGACACTGCAAATTAATTTTTGCTGTCGGCATCGCCGTGAGGTTCCACATGTATTTGGGTACATCTACGCTATATGCCATGCCATGCTGTATGACACTCTGTGTACGTAGGCATATTGCCACTCCATTCTATTACTAAAGTTGCTGATACCATGGTATGAGCAACTTTAGTAATGAAATGGAGGGACACAGGTCTTACACTTTTGGCAAAATCATTCCTCAGAATTTTGAAAACGGCAGCCCATAGACAAATGTCATGAAACAGAACAAAGACAGCACATGCCTTTGATCTTAAATTTTCTCGGACTTAAATATTAAAAGTGCGAAGCAATAACAGAGCTCGAACCTGAAAAAATGTGTTTCTTGGCCCGGCTGTGCCCTGCCTTCGGGATTGGCGCATCAAATTGATTTGAAACATACTCGATACGGAAAAGTGGTGGTAAATTTGCCAAAAATGACATCTGATTAATTAATAAACATAAATTAAATTTCTCGATAGCATGAATCAAACTCAGGACCCCTATTAGAAAGCTCATTTTTACTTAGCTTACATTTGCTTTAATTCGTACTCCCACTCTAGCTACGAGTCCTACACTTCGTGCAATATTCCAACATTAACAAAGGGAAAATCAGACATCCACCCGTTCGTAGCAATTGCTACAAGGCAAACCCATACGGGTTCTTCGAAAGAAGAGCCTCGCAGTTGAAGAAAAATTCGTCCTGGTCCGGGACCACCGCCTTTCCGGGGCAGCCGCTCTACCATCTGAGCTAACCAGGCGGCTAACAGATGGCAGGACGAAGTCGAATTTCTCAACAACTCGAAGCAAAGGCAAGAGTTTGACGTAATAGTTCTGTGGAAACCCGCAAGGTGGAGAGAAGTAATTATTAAATAGAAAATCAGACATCCACCCGTTCGTAGCAATTGCTACAAAGGAAACCCATACGGGTTCCTCGCAAGAAAAACCTCGCAGTTGAAGAAAAATTTGTCCCGGTCCGGGACTCGAACCCGGGACCACCGCCCTTCCGGGGCAGCCACTCTACCACCTGAGCTTACCAGGCGGCTAGCAGATGGCAGGACGAAGTCGAATTTGTCAACAACTCGAAGGAAAGGCAAGAATTTGACGTAATAGTCCTGTGGAACTATTACGTCAAATATTCCAGCATGTTGCTATCGCATTTATTGCTTCGCCCTTATGCCGAAGCTATGACTTTTGCGTATCATAGCATGAAACGTCTTGTAATCAACCTTATATACATAACTCTTCAGAGAAACACTTGGCGGCTCTCCACTCTGCTGAGTCACTTGCAGTTAATCAGCTTGCTGCTTCCCGAAGCAGCTGCTCAATATGTGGCGCGAAATGCAATCTCGGATGCGGCTGTAGGGGTTGGAGGACGGACTTCGCGGATGAAAAACCCAAACTTGGGAGGAATTTATTCTACATTATTTACAAGGAGGTGAGCGTCAATTAACAGTCGTACTGTCATTACGGGCCGGCAGCAACTCGGACGCTGCGGCCCGCGGCAAGAAGTTCGAGAGAGGTGAATCAGGGAATCAGGGCATATCCCAGAATGCTCAGGTCTCTCTGGAAGGCTTTTTATAAACCCTTCGAGCACTGCAAGTCACATCATGTTTGACCAATGGGAGAGTCCACTCCGATGACGCCACTTTCAGCCAATGGTAGGCGCCCGTGTCGTGGTGTCACACCTGGCGGCTTGCTGCGGTCTTGCATCGCAGACTGGCAATGCACTTCGAACAAAGAGAAGGGGAGGGCTGCACCTGCTTCATTGTCGGATGCCCACCTGCTAATCCCGGCGGCGCACGAACTTGTTGGCACGTAAACTTGTTGCCTTAAACTTGTTTGCTCGGCCGCTTCTCTGGAATGCGCTTTCCTGCTTTTGCATTCCTCAATTAGCTGTGCTGCAATCCGATGTGGTCTGGGGAACTCGAAGTAATCGCAGGAACCAGCTCCATATCTAACAGCTCGTCCTCGCCCCGGTTGTTCTGAATGGCCGGTGAAATCAATTCGCTGGCCATGAGGAACGCTGATAGAAGCAGCAGGGTACTGGGGTCGAGCCACGTTTGACGAACTTCGGGATCCTTGGCCCTGGAGAAGAAACGTCAAACAAACAAAACAACACAGCGCTGCCCCACGTGTAAGCGCAGGCTCTTCGCCCCTGACTCGCCAGGCTATTACTGCGTCAAAATGAACCCTGATCTTTTAGTTCCCCAATTTTGACAACAGTTCCAACCACCCTTCCAAACAGCTATCCATTTCTCCTCGATTGCCGACAAGACCAGAGTACTATTGTTGTTGCAAAACAAAAGGGTCGTTGACGATGCAAACAACAAATGAAAACAGCCGAACATAACTTAAGTGGCCTAACCACACGAACAGCATGTTTCCAATCTATCGCAGTGGCGTACTTATCGCACGTAATGGTGCCACTGAACAATCTGGTCAACCTCACAAGTACGTAATCACAAGCGCACTAGCCTTGTGGTCACTAAACAAAACGCGTACTTGCGTTGTAGGCAAACTTTTCATTTACGCTTACTCACGTTTCTTTCCTGAAAGTCCTACAGGACACGTGACATAAACGAACAATTAAACTTGCGGGACTTACACACTCCGCAGAACCCTTAAAATAATGCGCCTTCTAATAACTAGTTCCAGGCACGCTCACTAAAGAAGTCAGAATACGGCTGCCCTCAACACAAACGAGCAACCCAGTCATAAATCTGCTTCCTTCCGTCCATACAGGACATGCGCTAATGGAACTAAAAACGCCTCTCAGTGCAACTCATGCACTCACTGAAAATCTACGCGCTTAACCTTAGAAAATTCAAAACTTAAAAAGAAAGAAGGTTAAGTAAAACACACGCGCGTTACGATAGGCCTCTCAACAATAACCTTGACCCTCAGGTTACTCACACACACACATACACAAAAAAAGCCTATCTACTTATTAATGAGCATCTCGCGAGACTACATGTTTACCTAAAACGCATCTTTCAAATCTCGAGCTTCTCGAATGAAAACATAAACAAAGCTCAAACCTTACACATTGAAAGAAATCCAAGTCTCAATTCGCGAAAACTTTCCGATGCTCAAAAATAAAAAACAAACACTTCATTTCTACGGAAGCGCTCTTGGCCTCCCGTTCCCGATTGCTTACGACTGACTCATACTTTCAGCCTGACCCGCGGTGGGCGAAGTTTCAAAGCTACTCTGGTTGCCGAGAGACAACAAAAGGGCTGACTAACTATCAGCTCCCCCAAGACGTTACGGTCTCCTGCCAATTTGCGTCCTGGCGCCCCGCTTTCTTCACGGGCTCGATTGACCGCGTCGCTACTCCCCACCTGGTCTCGTCCTGCCACCTTGCGTTTCTTCGAACTGCACGCTGAGCTGTGAAAAGAACTACGGAACGACGAGGAGCTTAACTGCCTCGTGCCCTTTGTCCGCGTCCGTGCAGAACATTCTTCGCGGTCCCCCTTTGACCTGTGGCTCGAACGTTCTGGATGCGTCAACATCGTCCTAGACGACCGCACCTTCTTCCTCGCGCCCTGCCCTTTTGGGTTTCTCGCCATTTTTGGCGGCGCTACATTGATTACCGACTTTCGGTCTTTACCGCGCTTCTTTTTACGGCGCTTTCTCTTTGCACTCGCCTTCATGTCGCCTTCTCGTGCCTCGTGCTGGCCGGTACACATTTCGTCGGCCCGGATCGGTCTCTTACCCGCACAGTCTGAGTGATTCTCACTTAAATCAACACTCTCTCTGCCTCGACTGGCGGACAGCCCAACCGACTCTGGCACAATGCAGCAGGCTTTACTCGAGTTAGACAACTCGCACTCTTGCGAACTGCCCTCTGCTACATTGCCCAGCTCACGCTGTGCATCGGCACACAGCCCGTCGGTATCGATCGCTGTCTCACGCGCACAGTCCGAATGATTATTAACTGAACCATCCCTATCTAGGCTATCTAGACTGGCGGAGAGCCGCACCGATCCCTGAACAATGCAGTTGTTCTCTCGTGAGCTACGGAGCTCGCCACCCCGAGAGCTATTCTCAACTGCATCGCTCAGCTCGCACTTCACTTCTGCACGCAGATCTGGCTCTACATGGGTGCTCGCGTCTGTCGCGTCAACAGTACCCTTTTCCTCGCTAGCAACCTCGCTAACCTTACCAGCGACGCACACACGTGGTAACTGTGCCAATTTGTTCGCAGCTGGCCTAGCTGTCTCCACAGTCATCTGTTGGCACAGCACCTCGTCGCTCTCCTTGCGGCCTTTAACGGCCTCTGTTGCCACTAAGGCATCGTTAGCAGCTAGCCTTTTCCCTTCACTTACCAATCGGCAGCCAATCTCACAGGCACTACTCTTTTCGTCGGCTTCTGGCGAAAATCCGCTAGACACTTGCTCTGTACTTCCTACAGAATTCTCAGACAGCCGTTGTCTCTGTGCCAATAACTGATCACAATACTGTATCTCTTTGATCAGTGCTGCCTTCTCTCTCTCATACTTTTCCTCTCGCTCAAGCTTACGTTGATTCTCACGTTCGCGTGCCTTCTCACGTTCGTGACGCTGACACCTAAGAGTAAGTTCTTGAAGCTCCTGCTTCCGTTCATTCTCGCGTTCTTCACGCTGACGCTCACTCCTAAGCTCACGACGCTCTCGCAAACGTACACGACGCGCACGCTCCCGTGGCTCCTGTATCACCTCCCATGCAAGCTCAATGCTTTTGCCATCATTGCCACTATCATTAATCGCCTTTATGATAGCTGGCGTTTTCATCCGTTCGTCCGCCTCAACTCCCAAATCGTCGCACACCAACAACAAGTCCAACCTCGTCAACCTTCTAAGATCCATGGCAGCTGCCCCGACAGGTGGTTAAAACTGTTTTCCTTAATTAATTTGTGCAAACACACAATGCAACAAACTCCCGATTCCCAGAACTATCAAAATTGAACACACAACCTTTGAGTCTGGCGAATCATAAGGAAAAAAACCACGCGCTCACTTACGGTTACAGCACCCTGCCATCCGGTTCATTCGTCCGCTGTCGCCGGTTCCTCCGGACTCCCTGGGTCGAAGGCTCGCTCCTTCTTCGCTACTCCCAGTTTCTTCGGACCTCTTTCGACGAAGGCTCTCTCTTCGTCGCTCTTCCCGGTTCCTTAGGATCTCTCTTGACGAAGGTTTATCCGTAGCGCTGCCACCAGCTGATGCATTCGGAGGCGATCCTACCGCTGCCAACCAGATGTAGGGGTTGTAGGACGGGACGTCGGGATGAAAACCACAACTTGGGAGGTTTTATTTACATATTATACAGGACGGTGAGCGACAAGTAACAGTCGTACTGTCATTACGGGCCGGCAGCAACTCGGACGCTGCGGCCCGCGGCAAGAAGTTCGAGAGAGGTGAATCAGGGAATCAGGGCATATCCCAGAATGCTCAGGTCTCTCTGGAAGGCTTCTTATAAACCCTTCGAGCACTGCAAGTCACGTCATGTTTGACCAATGGGAGAGTCCACTCCGATGACGCCACTTTCAGCCAATGGTAGGCGCCCGTGTCGTGGTGTCACACCTGGCGGCTTGCTGCGGTCTTGCATCGCAGACTGGCAATGCACTTCGAACAAAGAGAAGGGGAGGGCTGCACCTGCTTCATTGTCGGATGCCCACCTGCTAATCCCGGCGGCGCACGAACTTGTTGGCACGTAAACTTGTTGCCTTAAACTTGTTTGCTCGGCCGCTTCTCTGGAATGCGCTTTCCTGCTTTTGCATTCCTCAATTAGCTGTGCTGCAATCCGATGTGGTCTGGGGAACTCGAAGTAATCGCAGGAACCAGCTCCATATCTAACACGGCATTGCCAAATCCCTCCCTCAGGGCTGCCTAATTTTTTTGTCCACATTTAATCTTTATTTTATGTAAGCAATATCTGCGCTATATTTCTGCACAGACACTAGTGGAAATGGCGAGTAGAAATGGCGCAGATATGGTAAATTGTCACACTACATGCAGCCACCTTCCACATGCGCCCATCGGGATTCTGCGGACGGGAGGAATCCACGACTTTCAAGGCTGGAGCAAGTGCGCTCAACACCTGTAAGACGAGACCATTGAACTGTTGATGTTATTTTTTTTCTTCAAGCATCAGTCAATTTCAAAGCGCAGTTCGCTACGCGCTGTAGCGACGTTGATGACGGGGACCATGAAGCGCACACCATGAAGTTGGGGCTGAATATGAGTTTACAACTGGCGACGGCTCTATGAAAGATGTAAAAACTTGCAAACCGGTATGTGAGTATTATTTTGAGAAAAATTGTTCATGCCTAAGCATTCAATATCGATAACTAATGCCAGTAATTAGGGCCTTAACCACAAATATTTTTTTTGTGCAAGAAAGGACGAATTAAAAGAACGCCAGTAAGTTTAATTATCTTATTCTCTCGTTCCCTGCGTGCGAGTGCAGATACTCATTTTTAAGGAACGCTGTCTTGGAAGCGCATAGAGAACTCATAACCAGGCATACTGATGTTGCCAAAAAGCAGTAATAAATGTCCTGTTGAAGGACATGCAGACAGGCGGCAAGTCGGCTGGTTAAATTTTCGTTTCTGGTCATGCCTGTTAGCAAACGCCTCATTGGCACAGTACTTTGTGAAGCTTGCATGTTGCTCGAACGCAATGAAGAATGCAAAGCCAGTCGATGCTAGCCCCTTTCCGAATGCTGTGAGGCGACATATTATGGGTGAGGAGGAAGGGAAGGTAAAAAAAAGGGTGGGTAATAAGACATTCCTTCGTAAACCATGCACTAGGCGATCGAATCATGCGTTTTGCTTCTATGGCCGGCCGTGTAACTACTCAGTGGGCAAACACTGGAAGAGTCAACGAAGCTCGCATTGTGAGAAAGATGAGGCCGCCGCTGTTCGATCTCTTCCGCATGCCACTTTGAACGGCGGACACCTCTGTCAACACATAATACGGCCATGACAACCAGTCCTCGCTCGGCAGAATCAACGCAATGCTCTGGGAACAGGCAATATCGAACTCGGCGAAGGATGAAATCATGCGCTTGTTTTTACGTTGGGTAAAGGGGACTTGCCTTTTTTTTTTCGCACGCTGACCTCTATAGTAGGAGCATATCTCACGCAATGTGTTTATTGTGTTAGTTGAAACGGCACTACTTCTGTATGATGCTGAAATTAAAATAAACTTGTTATTGACATATACGACAGATGTTTGGCCGATAACTAACTCAATATATTGTAGTAATGGGTGACTTCAAGACAAAAAAGGGGGAAGCGCAGGCTGGTGAACAAGCAATCGGCAACTGCGGCGTTGATTCTGGCAACACTAGAGGAGAGAGTCGGTAGAATTAGCGGAAAGGGAATAAGCTCCAAATAATGAACGCCTTCTTCAGGAAGCGTAGCAACAAAAAGTGGAGCTCGAAAAGCCCTAATGCTGAAACAAGAAATAAATTTGATTTCATACTTTATGCCGAACCTAGCATAGTGCAGGATGTAGAAATGTTAGGTAGGCTAAAGTGTAAAAATCATAGGTTAGGCAAGTCTAGGGTTCACCTAAATTTGAAGACAGAAAGAGTAAAATTCATGATGAGGAAACAAGCCAATCTAGACGCAGTAAGGGTGACAGCAGAGGAATTCAGGCAGGTACTTGCAAGCAAATGTGCAGCTTTGGAACAGAGAGATGATGACATAGAGGTAATTAGTGAAACCGTAACTAGGCTGGCTTGAGAAGCAGCAATTGAAGTTAGAGGTAACGCACCAAGGCAAACAATAGGTAAGCTCTCCCAAGTAACGAAGGGCCTAATAAAGAAACGGCAAAAAATGAGAGTGTCCAACTCAAGAGATCAGATAGAATTCGCCAAACCGTCAAAACTGATCAAGAAGGAAAACTCGAAATTATAACGTGGCGAAGTCTGAGGAAGCAGTAAATAATGGACACAGCCTGAAATCAGTGAGAAGTAATCCTGGCATAGGACAAGCCAAGATGTATGCACTGAAAGATGAGGAGGGTAATATCATCAAAGATCTCGAAGGTATAGTAAAAGCAGCGGAAGAATTCTATATTGACGTGTACGCTACCCAAAGATTTGTAGTAATGAACATGTTACAGAGGCACCTTCTATAACTAGCGATTAAAGTTAGAAGGGCCTTGCAAGGCATGAAACGGGAAAAAACGGCAGGAGAAGTTGGGGTAACAGTCGATTTAATCGAATAATTAGGCGACATCATGCGTGAAAAGCTGGCGGCCCTCCATAGGAATGGTCTCATGGCGTCAAGAGTCCCAGATAACTGAAAGAATACTTACAATATACTAATCCAATATAATCAATCAATCAATCAATAAGGTATTTATTTTTCGCCATATACACAAAAAAGTACACAAGGCGAAAAACAGTAAAAATGGTGACCGCAAAAAAACCTGCATTATAGCAACTTGACGGAGCTCCGGCCACCGTGAAGAAGCCGCAAACAGGTGCAAACACTGCCGCGCAAAAAAAAAAAAAAAACGTGGTAATACGCACAGCACTACAATGTGCTAACCAAGATATCTTGGAAGGCAGATCCCAGAAACTGGGACAGCATGAATACTAACATGTCATGTCAAAAAGAAAATATAAACGCCACACGTTCACTTATTAAAAAACAAACTAAAGCGGGCATCATACAAGCAGATAAAAACAATGTGATAACACAACAGAGTATTGCTTGTCGCAGCTAAAATAAATTTCATTTAAAAATACGCAGGAAATATAAAAAGCAACAAGATCATAAATTCAATACATCGTGCATAGGTATACCATTAAAAAAAGAAACGGGCAGTTTGAATACTTTCGAAAATGAAGGAAAGTGGTACGTAATAGTATTTGCTGCGTTGAGGGACATGTTTTCACAATCAACTTTTATTAAAAACCAAAAATACCAGCTTTCAAAGGAATAGTTCCAGCATACACTTGTTACTTACGGTTAAAGGATCTATGTGTTGTTTAGAAGGCTCGTTCAATATGTTGGGTAAAGCATGGCATAATCTCTGGCGCCCATATTCTGTGCGTGCGAATGGAACGTGCCAAGGAATTTGACACCAATAGGAGTATGGCGAGACCTTTTTTCTAACGTAGCTAATTCCGAAAATGCAGCTCGATTACCTTGTACTGCACTTTTATAAGTTCGGGTTAGTTTATGATTACATAGTTAAAATGCTCTGACTATCCTATTTTTAAAAGTAATTCTTCGGTGTGAGCATTACTGCAAACATTTTCTATGCCCGAAGTGCCGTTTCTTGCAAAATCGTATGTTTGTTCAAATCATTTGCTGTTACGTTTCCCTATATTATCACGCAATACCTGACTTGAGAATGGAATAGGGAATGTTATAAAATTTGTTTAATCTTAAAAGGATGAAAGCACCGATCCCAGCTTATAATTCCAACACATCTCCGAGCTTTAAAGCAGACTGATTCAACGTGATCGTTCCAGGGCATTTGTTCCGTAATTACTGTGCCTCATGTTATCACCGACCCTTCAAGCTTACCGTATATCGGCCCAGAACAATTGTGTTTGGCACGCTTGTGGGTGTATTTCAAGGCCGATATAAGAAACACTTTGTTTTGGATTCATTTAGCAGAAGGCTATTTCTTTCAGAACAATTCTTTAGTTCGTGACAAAGAACACCGGCTTATTCTGTTATGTTAGTTAAATGCTTCCCATGAACAAACATTGTGCAATCGTCGGCATTAACAACAAAGTTGCATTTGGTATTTGTGTTAACAATATCATTTATTTAATACAAGAAGAGAATGCACCCAAGGATGCTGCCCTGTGGCACTCCTGTAGTAACTGGTCCAACGTTAGATCTGCATTCATTAATTTGAATAAATTGCTTTCGTTACTCCAAGTATGATCGGATAAGTTCAAGTACACTTCTTTGGAAGCTGTATTTTTTCAATTTAGAGAGCAGTAAAGTGTGATTAACGTGACCGAATGCTTTGCTAAAGTCTTCGTATATACCAAAACTCATTTTTTCTTCGATGCTATTTAAGATTGTCTCTTTTTGTACCAGTAGTGCAGATTCTGTCGAATAATTTTTTCTAAAATATTGCTGCCAGTTTGTAATTAAAATATTGCGTGAAAACAGTCCATTCTAATGTTACTTACTTTGTCGGGATATTTCGAGAATATGGATAGTATTGATAACAGGCGGTAGCTGCCAAACATATTCTCTTCCCCTCCATTGTGAACCACCGTTACTCTCGCTACTTGCATGTTTTTGGGAAATACACTAGTTGATAGAACCAAATTATAAATATGGGTTAGTACTGGCGCAATAAGGTCTAATACGTGTTTTATCGGTGTGATTTCAAGACCATCGGCATCTTTGCATCGACTGTTTTTAAGTCCACTGAAAATTGAGAGAACTTCCGATACATACAGGTGAGTGTTAGGAACTGCGTCTGCGCAGCACGTGTTACGTTGCCGACTGCGTCACTGCTTGTACTTTTGTTCGCGTCTCCCGCCAGCTCTACAAAGTAATCATTCATTCAATCTGCTAGTTCTTTTCCTTTCAAAACTATGCCATCTGCAATAGCAGTTTGCACTTGTGTAGCATTTCTTTTCCTGTTTAAAATGTCGTTTAATTTTTTCCCCATCATTTCACTTCTGTGGAGACAGTCAGTATCAAAGAGGTGGAGGAAATAACCTTTTTTTCGCTTGCTCTTTCTCTTTGCTTAGTTCATTTCTGAAAGTATTGTACTGTTTCCAATCACTTTGATCCCATGTTCGAAGGAATAACTGGTAAAGCTTGTTTCTTTTTCCAAATGCGCTGTAGAATAACTTTACTAATCCATGGTTTGTGTGATTTATTGCTTGGCGGAAAGTTCTTCATTGGGAATGAATGAAGATACTGCGTCTTCAAGATCTTCATAACTTTTTTATATGGCATATTAGCGTCCTGAAGAGCAAAAACGCTTGACCAGTCTACGATCTGAATCATCTCTCTAAATGTTTGCAGTGTGTCTTCAGATATAAGGCGATATGGGGTTTTGCAACACTTGTTAAACTAGAGAAGGGAGCGTCTGTTCATGAATGTAAATATTGGCATGTGATTGCTTATATTGCAGCTTAAAATACCAGATATGCTGTGGTTCATGGGGATATTCATTATAAACATGGTAAGCAATGATGACGTTGTCGCAATGACACGCGTTGGCGAGGTAATTACATTGTGAAACCCATTGTGCTGAAGTATTTCCAATAATTCTGTTGTAGGTGTGGATTGATTCAAAATATTGATGTTAAAATATCCGCCTATAACTAAAGTGTATCCCATTTCATTAGCGTTGGAAAGAACACCATCAAAGAAATCCAGAATAGCACGCATACGTCCTGCAGGGGGGTGACAAATGGCTGCAAAATCTTTTTCGCTTTGCCTAACGCATAACATCGCGTAATCTTCGGTTATTTTACTAAAACACTCCATCGTTTCAGAGGGAAACGGTAAAGAACTGAACAATTATAGGCCCCTTAGCCTACTTCCAGTATTGCGTAAAATAATCACCAACACAATTTTCAATAGAATAAGGGCAACCCTAAAATTCAGTCAACCAAATGGACAGGCTGGCTTCAGGAAGGGATACTCTGCAATGGATCTTATCCATGCCAGCGGTGAGGTAATCGAGAAATCCACAGAGTACAATTAGCCACCCTTTATAGCTTTCAGAGATTACGAAAAGGCATTTGATTCAGTCGAAATGCCAGCAGTTGTAGTTGCATTACGTAATCAAGGAGTACAGGAAGCTTACGTAAATATCATAGAAAATATCTGCAGAGGTTCCACAGCTACCTTAATGCTCCACAAGAAAAGTAGAAAAATACCTATAAGGCTCAATCACACCGGCGACTTGAGGAGGTAGCGTGAGCATTTGCCACTGCCGCCTAAATAAGCGACTGAACGCGACCGATGCTCACATTGGCAAACCCGGCCAAGCATGGACCTGCAAGCCGTAATCCCAGATATTATCGTTCTCAGCGAGAACTCTAGGGGTCTACGCTGTTCGAACGCACTTCGCTGGTTTCGCTTTCAGGCAACGACGGATTTTGATTCGAGCGAAGAGGAAGACGTCATTACTGTGCTCATGTGCTATGTCGTGCGTGGTGCCAGCTGTGGCAGTGCGGAAGCCTCTGAAGAAAAAGCGACGCTAGTGTGTGGGCCCGTGCCGCCGTTGGCGGTAAGTGGCTGGCCATGCAAACCACCTCCTGTTCGAACCCCGCGCCCATGGCGAGGAGTAATATCGAGAGTAAGTTGTACTTTCTAGTTCTGATTGCGTGGGAATCGGTACATAATTTGTGGGCTTTCTTTTGCTGTTGTTTAATTTCTTGCGAATGCTACCGTGTACACTCGACACGTTGCTGGAACTGCTGCGCCCCAGCATCACGAGGCGAGACACCAGTTAAATTCCTGTAGTCTGCCATGGTGGCGTGGACTTTGTAGTTGGTGCGACGCAGGAGGACGCTGGAAGAAAACACATGGTAACATAACTTTTGGCGTGCCGCTCATTGGTTTAGCAATTCTGCGACCACAGTCGCGTGACCGAAAAATGGAGCGGCGAGCGACTGGCCCCGAATTTACAAATTCATTTACATACAAATTTACAAATGAAGACTTCGTCCTCAACTCGCTAATATGTTAAAGAATCAATAAAGTTTTCCATTCCATTCCATTCCGAAAGCGAACGAAGCCCGTGAATACACGCAATGTGCCTCGAGCGGCCATTCGCGCGGCAATTTCGCGTGTATTCACGTTCTTCTTTCACGCTCGGAAAAGCACTTTCATGTAGCACGTATCGAGCAACAGAAAGCAGTATCGGGAGTTTTTCATGTTACTCTGCAATTTTCTCATTGACATTATTGATATGATTATAATATTTCAGCAGCTGAATAATTAATTAGGACTAGTTATGTAATTAGGTGGAATGCAAAAAAATTATCTGGGTGTTTCCAAGCGGCGGGAACCAACATTACCTTGGCTCTATCCAGCTACATGGCATATGTATATATTGATGTATTTGCGCATGATAGTTGGGACATCCTGTATATTGAGGGCCAAGTCGGCATAAGACCATAGCTTCGTGCTATGGGTTAGTTTACTGCGGCAGCAGATGCGTGCTCAAAATTCGGTTTACCTTTTCCGTCCATTCCATTACGTTGACCACGACTGTTGTCATCGACGACCCGTAACTTTAGTTTGTCATCTTCAGGCCACCTCGTTATCTCCGTCTGCACCATCATCAAATGATGAAGGAAATTAAAACATCTACAACCACAACCACTCGGATTCAAACGCACGTTACTAGAAAAGTGAGAATTTACGAGACCTGCGTGCCAACCACCGTGCTTTAACGTGACCGTGACAGATATATCCAGAATAAAGCAGAAATTAAAGCTTGAACATAAATAGGGGCAAATTGCAATGCTCAAGGGTACTGCAAAAGCATGCACATAAAGCAAAAGATTCATTCTGTGTGTGTGTGTGTGTGTGTGTGTGTGTGTGTGTGTGTGTGTGTGTGTGTGTGTGTGTGTGTGCGTGCGTGTGTGCGTGTGCGTGTGCGTGCGTGCGTGCGTGCGTGCGTGCGTGCGTGCGTGCGTGTGTGTGTGTGTGTGTGTGTGTGTGTGTGTGTGTGTGTGTGTGTGTGTGTGTGTGTCAGGCGCGAAAGCCGACTCCTTCGCAAGCCACCTTATCACTCAACGTCTTACTTTTCGGCTGACGGCACTTCAATATCGCGCTCTTCAGGCAACCTAATCCACCGTTCTCAAGGAGTCTGTAAACAATGGCGACGGACGTTGCGCTATCCCATTGGGTCAACCCACTTCAAACGTTTCAGACAACAGCCCAATATGGCAACAACCACAAATCAGGTTATGGCTTCCCTTATATCCGACACTGTCACGTGGCGTTGAAGGATACTGCACTGAGGCTAACTCCTCTTAGTTTTGTTGTGATAACATCTTTCTTTCTGTTAGTTTCATCTGGCAATTCGATTTTGCTTCTTCAGCTTCTTTTAGAGCGCACCTCCTAGGCGCTCGTTGATGCGGCGAGCATTGGCGTCGGCGTCGGTGACGGCGTAACCGAGCGGACGAGCACAGCGAAAGATGAAAGTGCGAACGTGGAGGGGGAGATGAAAGACGCGAGCCACGAACGATGGAGACCGATGTGCGCGGCCCCATCTGTGACGTGCGCGCGGGAAACCGTTGCCATGCGGACCCACCCGGCCACTCGATGCGTACTCGTATCTGGTCTTAGCCGGAACGCTCGTTTCGTACTATCGTCTGCTAACGTCAGCTCTCGCTCGTTCGCGCTTGTTTTGATTGCCATGGTTTGCGAATGCTTTGTAATCTGATTGTATGGGCGACGACAAATGTGTCGTACTTTCTTGAAGCAACGCGGCACCGGCAATTACACTGGAACCTTCGACGAGTCATGTATAAAAACCGACGCGCTTGACTAGCAGGTAAGATTTTCGATGATCGCCGACTCTCTTAAATCCTTTGCCTCAATATACCGCGAAGTGAAAACACGTATAAAGTTAAGTTGCGCTCAAATTTTGCATTAGAAAGTATAGTAATCGTCGGTGAATTTATTTTTCTTCAAAATCCCATTTTTTAAGCTACTGCCGCTAGAATTGCGTCATTTGAAAAGGTTTCGCGAGCAACGGCTCTTTTTTATTGACACGCTCGATGAATGTGTCAAAGCGCACCGAAAGCGTAACCAAGATAACCGCACTATTTATATCTTTCGCAATTTACGCTCCTAGAGGCCTAGAGGGCGTGGCTTTATTATAATAGAAAACCGAAATATTGAAGGAGAAGCGTGTCTTAACTTCGAACCGATTTCTTGGGCTTTTAAACGGATACAGATTGTCACTCCACATTTATGCATTAAAATTAGCTGTCCTGGTGTCGGAAGACTGTTATTATGCTAACGCATTTCTAATTCCAATTGTATTGTTGCTATCGGAGCAGAGAGCATAAATTGCTCATTTGCAGGCCCTGCTCTCTGCACGGTTGTACACAAACCTTGCAGTAAGAAAGGTTATAATGGCAGCGTCTGAATTTACTTGATCAAATCTCTCCTGATCATTCGAGTAAGTCAGAGGTGGAATTCTAAATAACGGGAACACTGAGCCTATAAAAAAATCTAACTGGCATTTTCCCAGTAAAGAAGTCCTTCCAAATAGGATGTATTGAGGTTAAATTGAATATATTGAACGAATACGGCTCCTAACCGCATCCATAAGCAATCTCGCTCATGTCAGATCGCACATAACAGGCTTCACGTTTCTATACAATCATTTTTATTCACCTAGAACTTTGAGATATAGGGCACGTAGGCTTTTTAATAAACGTACGCCTCGGCATTGGCAAATTAGGAAGCAGGGTTTACATTTGGCGATAATTTCATGTTCAGCCTTGGGCAAATAAATGCGGAAATCTGTCACGACTGCGGCCGCACTCACCACGAAAGATTGGCAGAGCCAGGGCAAAGATCTGCGGCAACGTCACTCGGTCCTCGGGCTATTTTCCCCAGAACCTGCGTAGGACGACGACCAGTGTACCTACATTAGCCTATTTAACATTTGTTCACCATAAAGTTGAATTTGCTTCTACGGTGTCGTCCACTCATAAAACTTATTTACCACTATACTAGAAGTAGTTCCGAATAGAGCCGCTTGATTCATCTTATAGAATTACAACTACAACACAAGCCTAACGCAAATTTTTTAAATTTATCAGTTCCTTCTATAAACGCGTCGCCGTGGTGTAGCACATTTATCGCTGTTTCACGGTACGTTCGCGAACCGAGGCCATCACCGATAACCTCCTAATTTCCTTCACGAAGATTGCGTGAGCGTATTTGTTTCAGGTGCGTCTGAGGCAAAACAAATGCCTTTAATTCATTTGCCCTTCCACGTTCCATCCGCTTGTGGAACGAGCCTTTCGATATCCTGGTAGTTGAAGCCAACAATAAAAAAAGAAAAAAGAATAAGAAAAAATTCCGTCTCCACATAAACACACATTTCTTTCTTTAATTATTAAACTTCCTCTCTGATTTTTTTTTGTTTATTGCTCCGATGAGTTCCGACTTTGTGTACACTAGATTCTTCATTGTGCAGTTAATAATACAGTGTTCTTATGATTTGTATAACTGTATGCTCTCTTTACCATGTATAATTTTATAGCTCCCCTTGACGAATGCCCGTCCTTTGGGCCTGTAAGGTATTTCCAATAAATATCTTAATAAATAAATAAATAAATAAATAAATAAAAGTTCAGCCGAGACACTTAGGACTGCTTACGTGTAGGAACGCAAAAGCGTTGTACCACTCGTAGACATCGGAATGCCATGAACGCGCGCATGGTATGTACTCATCACGTGGCGCCACCCCTTCCAAACTGTCTGCGCCGTCACGTGCCCAATGACGCACGTACTAGACACGCCTTCAGTCAGTCGGGACCTCGGAGACGCCGTGGCGTCGGGGAAGCGTGCTCCTCTCGCAACCTGGAGGCGCGGGTGCGATTCCCGCGCAGACCGAAGTTCAGCACACATTTTTTTCAAGGCCGTTATTTACCTTGTTTAAAAGAACATGCCTGAGAAATTTGACGGCAATCCGAGCATTTTCTGACGTGTTTTTACTCTTTGCGCTGTCGGCCGTCATTGGTACCATCTTTCGGTCACGCCGACGGATTTTTCGCGTAATGGGGCATATAAGGCTTTCATATAAATAAATTATTGCCTAAAGAAAGAAAGAAACAAGGCGTTCCCGCTTCTTTTATTGTATATCAAGTTACTCTGCACTTTCAGAGTGTTTCGGTGGCGAAACCAGGGAGAGCCATTTGTAACGACATCGCTCTGCCGATAAATGCTCGGGCTTCTTTGGCGAACCGCGCGGCATTCCTCTTGGGATATCACGTAGGGGACGAATGCACGAGCGCTTCGCATCGATGAAATCTCAACGACCTCCGCTCCGCGTACAGAGGGGAGCAGTCGTCATTACGCATTTAGCGCAGCCATGAATGAGCATCACAGAGGCGACGCTGCTCGCAGATGCCAGTGGTGGTTTAACGATTTCCTTCAGTGATTTACGCGGGTTCTTTCTTTTCCCAATGACGCCGTATTTCACTCTTTCTCTCGCTCTCTCTCTCTCCCGGAAACAAGCAATGGTCTTTAACATCAAGTCGAAGGAAGCTGAAGCACTGTTCTCTGCTTTGTGCATGACACATATTTCGTTTTAGCATGAAAAAAAAAAAGAAAGGAGGAAAGAGAAGAAGAGGACGCGAGAGATATTGTATTGCATCTTCTGCATATCAAATACCGAATCAAATGCTTTGTTCTAGGTGTACCGAATTTAATGTATAGTTAGGGAATCAATAGACCAGTGAGCTTCAGCGTGCGTGCGCACACTCGGAAGATCCGCTTGTGTGCGTTTGCGCACACAGCGGTTCACGTTGCAAATAGCGCACCGCCTTATCGTGTCTGCCGTGTCGGCATCTGCAGTTTTGGCACTTGCGTGCCTGTCTTTCGTGCTCGACGATCGCTGCATCCGCAAGCTTATTTCCTTTCACTGCGGCATGGCTTCGCCTTTATCGATTGAAGGCACGGCGTCTTACGCTTCGCGATCACAGCCGCTGCGCCACGGTTGTCCCAGAGGAATGTGGCATGAGAGTGCAAATTTCCCATGGGGTCCTTGTTGCGGATATCGTTCGCACTATCCTCAGAAGGAGTGCGAGACGTTGCATGTCCTCCCCCCCCCCCTTTTTTTTTTGTGGCGTAAGTTAGGCACAGACATTTGGTGTTGACCTTGCAAGATATGTTTTTCGTCCTGGCAATGCGCACTCAGGTGTTAAACAAAACGATGCGCACTGACCGAGCGATTCGTTAAGGGCGCGATGCAGCTTTCCCGCGTGAAAACAATGTGTACTAGTCCTACGAAAAAAAACATGGAGTGCTCACCAGGGAAAAGCTCTTGACCCTAACAAGTATACGTAAACAAGGTGTAAAGGCATGTAATCATGCTGGGCCTTTCGCGTGATGGCCTTTTCCTGCTGAATAAATGACGTCTATAATAACGGACCTTCTATCAAATGCAGAATAAAGAGTGAAAAATGGGCCACATATTTAGTGAAATTAGTGCGCGAAATATACGTTGTCGGTGGTGTTGGCTGAAACTTCTCGCAAATGCCGATCCCGCATTGGCCAGGGCAATTTTTTTTTTGTATGAATGGAAAGGGGCCGGCACACAATACCGGTACCGAGCCAGAAATCGTACTTAACTGCACTCCACGTGGGTGTCTAAACTTTGTCGTCCTCTTCCCAAGCACTCTTACCAGTCCCCGAGGTCTGTTCTGGTAGTTGAAAATCAAGATACGTTATTCAGGCCCAACTCAATATCCGCCTTTCGCTTGCCGGGTACGCAGCTGATCACAGATAATTTTTCTTTCGGAAACGAACGCGTCTGACGGACTACGTACGATATGGCATCAAATATAGTGTACTTGAAATTACAGAAGATGAAAACTGAATAAAATGTACCGCTCTCCTCTGCAGCGTTGCACTTCTGTCAAGTGTGTTGGTGTGCCTGCACACACACACACGCTGAGTTCCCTTTTTGTGTTGTTGTATTTCAAAGTAAAATAATTATTAGCACTGTACAGCTGTTAAATAAATACGTGCGCAAAATATTAAATAAACAAAAACAAACATGATAGTTGTGTTATTTCCCACCTCCTTATGCAACCATAGCGTAAAGAATAAAAAAACCCAAGTACTACTTTATTTAAGGCAGCAAAGAATGAAGGTCTAAAAATTTTGATTTTGCTCCGTACATGCGGAACCGTTCATATTGCATGCCAAAAAAACAAAACAAAACAAACACATTACCGACTCTTACGATACTCCCTCATGCAAATTTCGAGCGCAGCTGTTTAAGTATATTGAATTAGCGATATATTCTGACAAGGAATTTGATCCTCAACAACAGGGTTCGCTCAGCGGCGGCGCTGAGCCTCCGCTCGGAGATCTCGCATAGCAGCAGCGGCAGGCGAAGCATTTGCACCGGTTTCGTCGCCCATTGTTCAGAAAGAAATCGTAAACGCGGGAACGCACGGCTCGCGCGCAGCGCATTCTCTAGCCAGCGGCGGCCCCGCAGGTGAAGTAGCGCATCCGCAGTGGTACTGAAGCCCGCGTCAGCGCTTTGCTTCCGCGCTGGCCCCAAGCCTGGTTGTGCCGGCACCCCGCTTCCATTCCCACCTTTTCCCCTGTACCCTCTTCCGCTTTCCGCCTGCTGGTTACGCTGCACCCTTTCGCTGTGCTCGTTCGCTGGAGGAACGGGCGCGTTAGAGCTGAGCCCTAATAGCACAATGAGTAGCGCGAGCGGAGTACTAGTCTGCATGCTCAGCCCTGGGCGTCGTGTCTCAAACGGAATAATGCTTATTGTGCCCCGTAAAGCGGGCCACGATAAACTCCAGCGGCGGTGGAGGCGTCACGATGCTGCCATTGCATCCCGTCCCATGCAGTCATATTTGCCTGCAGTCCGCACGTTTTATGGACTAATAGTGCGGAAAGTTGCACTAGCTTCGGCATAGTGGATATAAGTCGGAACGATGGTGCCAGGATACCATTCGTGTGTCCGTCCTAACTCGCAAGGCGACGGTGACGTGTTTGCGCAAGAACATCTGCTTGTGTTTGTTGCAGCGCATACTCCCGCCCGTGATTTACGGGAAGCGGAGACCCGCTTGGGATTACAGCAGAAGGCAGGGTGAAAACGAGACGGAGAGGCCACGACCAGTGAATCTTGTCTGCGACAACGAACGTAAACATCTGTGATCTTGTAGATCTGGCTTTACGCGTTTTATCCGGCAGGTCATGTAGCCTTTACAATTTCCAGTTGACCTAGTTGTACCAACACAAGGGATTAATGGATTAATTTCGTGTGGGGTACGCGTCCTAATTCGGGCAATGGCGAAGACCATGAAGGCGCACTTCTACTGGCATCAGAGGCTATGTTGTTTTATTTTATGTAATTTATTTATTTATTTTGTGTCTTCTTTATATTCATTGAGTGCCAGTGATGGTGTAGCAGTTAGCAGAACTATTCCTTGTGAAGGACGTAATATAATTTTGTGCATGTTCATTAAATGTAACATCTATATAGTGACGCAACTAGCTGGTATTTAATATAATACTGAGCCAGAGTGTGTCCAATGAGCGAGCTTGTGTTTTGAATACGATTAGCCGTTCTTACCCAACAAATATCCTTTTGTGTGCTGCTGTTTAAACACTTTAGTATGACTTCCTTAACAAAAAAAGAAGAAAATAAATGTTAAAACGTTGGTTTCGAACCCGGTTTGCAGAGCATCGCAGTCGGATGCTATACCCATAAAAAAAGAGAGAAAGAAAGAAAGAAAAAGACTACGTACTCACGCGATTTAATCCCACTTTACCAGCTTTTACTGTGCAAGCTAGCGCCATAGGGCTAGTGTGTGGAGAGGTTTGGCACGTCAGCCACCTCACGCGGAAACAATTTATTGGTAAAAGAGAGAACGCATGCTCTTCTATCTGACAATGCGATGAAATTTTTATGCATGAGAGAAAATGCTATGCAATAGCGCCATGATTTATTCGAAGTCAGATATTATAACTCAACTTCTACATCGGCAAAAAAATATTTTGCCCCACTTGGGAGGCTGTATTATTTGAAGC
This sequence comes from Dermacentor albipictus, assembly GCF_038994185.2. Lineage (NCBI taxonomy): Eukaryota > Metazoa > Arthropoda > Arachnida > Ixodida > Ixodidae > Dermacentor > Dermacentor albipictus. The sequence continues at coordinate 150,860,744 of NC_091824.1, read as the reverse complement.
TGCATTATGTGAGCCCGCAATACATCAATCACGACTGTATATAAAGCTGGTTCCCGAGACTCTCTTGCAGTTTCTCTTCCTCCTCCTCCTCCTCATCATCATCATCGCCATCGTCAACAACTTATATCTATGCTGGGCGATAACGTTTAACATTTCTTAGCCGGTGAAAAGCGGTCTCCCGAGAACGATAAACAAGTACACTTGTCCCCCCTGTTATGTTTGTAGTATCGGAAGGAATCTCTTAAGGAGCATCGTTCCGATACTACAAACATAACAGGAGTGCGACAAAACAGAAACGTCTGAAAGTTGGTTAGCGCTGGTAGAACGGCTGAAGGCGCCCCAACATGGGCTTTTTATTCTTTGCTTCTCTTTTTTTTGACACGTGTAGTCATTTCTCTTTCACGGGAGACCACTTTTCACCGGCTAACAAACGTCAAAAGTTATCGCCCAGCTCAGGAAGCGCCTGCATGTATCGGAAGTTTTTCGAACGTTATTGATGGTTCTATCCGTTGTCTTTTGTCACCGCACCTTGTGTAATCTGATTGTACGGGCAACGCGAATCACACAATACTTTCTGGAAGACACGCGGGCACGCGGCTCTGGAACCTTCAGTGACTCGCGTAGAAAAACCGACGCCCTTGACTCGCAAATCAGATTTAGACGATCGCCGACCCTGTTCGCCGCTATCGCTGTGCTTTGAGTGTAACTTGCTTTTGTGGGCGCAAGTTCAAGCAATAAAAGTTAGTTCCGTCATTAACAATTTTGCTGCTGTGTTATTCACCGTCACAACTACGTGACATCTGGTGGAGCTGCTTTTGCGTTCATGTACCAGACGCCGCTGCAAAGCCGCGATCGAAGCGCGAAACCAGAAAACAACACCAGCGTCGCCCCGGATCATTGAGCAAGCCGCAAACTGCAAAAACTCGCCCACAGAGCGCAGTAGCCTGGTTTCTGGTTTGGTTGGTCTTTAACCCGACCAAAGCAGAAAGATAAACAAGTATACGTCTCAATATTTGTGTCATGAAAGGCAGCATTTGTATTTTACGAATACGAGAGACAGACAGAAGAACGTCGAAAGGCAGGGAGGTTAACCGAAAGCGAAGATCCTGTTTGCTGTCCTAGCGGGGGGACAGTGGGGAAGGGGAAGGCTAAGCGATAGCAAGGTAGAGAGAGAGAAAGAAAAATTAGCACAAATACCCAATCACAGTCGGTCACTATTATTGCATACTGTCACTCCACAGCACAGTATCACCTTTGGCACTGTATAACCGTAAGTTCATGCTACAGCCGCTTGTCCAAGTCTGTTGTCCTTAAACACTGCAACAGTGAGCTCGTCGCCCTCCGTTTTGATGGCTTGAGAAATAGGAGAGAGAGAAATATATAACACAAGACAAATACAGAGAGGTTTCACAGAGGCAAATGCGGTTCGCTGCCCTGTAATGGGGCACAAAGGAGGGAGAGGTCAAAATGATAAGGAAGTAGACAGAGAGAGAGAGAACAGACACGCGATAGCAGCCAGTTAATACCATCGCAAGCTACCAGAGCACAGAGTCATTTGCGCACGACAAACACCAATTCAGGCAGGCTACAGCCGCACGTGAAGGTACGTTGGCCTTAAAAGCTCTAGCAGTGCCTTCGCCACCCTCAGCCGTGATGGCTAATGAAGTCGGCACTCCTAAGTAGTTTTCTCTGATAAAAAAAAAACATTAAGAATAGGAAAAAGTTAGGTTCCACTGGTTCTGCCAGAGTAATGAAGTTTGTCGCATGCCTGTGAGTGCATGTGTAGATGCACACATGTTCGGGTGTGTGACGGCGTTCCGGTGACTTTAATTACCCCATTTTTTTATTTCATCGAACGGGCGAAACATTGTAGAAGCATTTCAATGGCTCAATATCCACTGGATAAAGGTTTAGTCTTAATGAGGCATTAAATCTTTCAAAGCGAGACATTACAATATGTGCTCTATGCAAAGGTATAGAAAATCAATTAGAGAAAGAAATTCCCCACGCAGAATATGTAAAATAATTAGCAGATGCTTTTGTACACACAAGCCTCCACATTTTTTCATTTCGTTTGTTTCGTTTTGTCCCAACCTTACGCTACATGAGGAAAATGCAAAAATCCTGGGCCCCGAGCTGGTGCACAGAAAATGTTCGCAAGAGGCTTCGCAAAAAGAACATGTAAAGACAAAATGTGAACCCTGAATACGAGAATTGACGAAAAGGGCAGGAAAATGCGGGAAAGTGTTTTTTCCCCCTCCAACCGATGACCTAATGAGATTTTAATGCCACAAATCCCGTGCTACGCTTGAAAGATAAAAACGATAAAAACAAAATACAAAACAAAACAAGCGAGAAGACAGCGTTTGAATGGAAATTGATTTCTCGATCGTTGGCTATAGAAAACACCCAAGTCCTTAGCTCCCTCCCTCCGCCCCTCCCCTAATCTATTTTCTTTTTCTTTTGGTGATAAACACATGGCTTACTTTTCTTTAGTTTTCGCGGCGTCTCTTTCACCGATATTGAGAAAAAAGTGCACCTATTCATTGAACTCGTGCCAGGGTGATTAACTTTCCTGCTATTTCGTAAACATTGTGTGCAGAAGTTACATTCTAAATAACCCTTCTTATTTTCCTCCGCAGTATTCTACAAAAACACACGCGCTTATATTGCAGGCCCACCACCGTGGTGGGTTATCTGCTGTGATGTTGCGCTGCTAAGCACGATGTCTTGGGTTCAAGGGCCCTGTAACGTAAAACTATTCCAATCTGTTTGTATTCCAATATCCTGACGTCAAGTTTACGTAACCACCAACGCAAGCATCGGGTGGTAAACCGCAGCGTTGTTTGAAAAGCCCAATCAAATGCTCTCCTGAGTCGTGGGAGCACACTTCTATTTGCTTTCAAGGCGAATAACACTGCCTACATTGAGCATTTTTTTATCTAATTGGCCAACGAGAGGCAATCAAGTGGAGAGGATTTAACGGGGGCCAAGCTAGCGCAGTGAAAATAGACAACCGGATGAGGAAGGTGGTGCGCGCGTCTGAGATTGGCCCCCTTCCCGTTATTGCGGTGGCTGGCTGATCGAAAATCGCAGTGACGTGAAACGGAATGTTAAGAATGCCGCTAAAATGGATCATCAGCAAAAAACGCCTCAGCAAAGAACCACTGGCATAGCAATGTCGCATACCTGCCGAAAGGACTCCACAACCGTATGCTGCCATGCAGAAATGTTTATTATACGCAAATAAATCCGTGCTCTCCGGCAGCTCCAAATAGCCATTGCCTGAGCTATTGGTAGGCAGCCATCTTCTAATATTTTTGCAATGGGGTAGTATTCGGCTGTTCAGAAAAAAAAATCAATTTTCTTTGGCATGTTATAGCATCTTTAATGCATACGCGTCACTTTGATGCGGTAAATTTTCGCGGTTTTGCGTCGTGGTCTGACAGTCGTGGTAGGACAGACACAATTCAATTAAATTCAGTTGCAGAGCTGGGCCTTCTGAAATCTGGCGCGGCTCACTGTGCAAACCGAATGTATTATTTTGACTAATTTGTTCTAAGAACGTTCCATTGCCTAGGTAGCATATTATTACATATATACTTCCTTACATAGAAAGGCCATGCTGTCCAGTTAAAACACCCTGAATGGACAATCGTTTTACACAAACATAGACAAAGTCCGCAGGCTTACATTTCGCAAATATTCTGAAGCCTGACACGTGCAAGGCTGTTGTCTATTTTCCATTTTTCTTCGCTTTATTTTATTGACTCACGGCCACCTTAATGTTTTACGTGTTTCTCGGCGTCAGCTAGGATGCGTGCCCTCAAGACAACCTGGGCGACAACAGCAAGCCACTGCAGGATGGCCACCAACACGAGTGATCGATGCAAGTCTTTTCTCAGGAGCCGAAAGAGGACATCCTCTCCCGGAGATGGCGGGACAGCGTGTGCAGCATTTTCGGACGCTACGTGGCTGTATGATGGATGGACGTCACAAGCTGACCAATAGCCGTTCAAGATTCTATTTCTTCAGCATCAGTTTGGTAACAGAGAGAATTCTGCATCGTAGAAACGGACACAGTGTTTCTACATGGGATCCCATGCTGCGTATGAGACAACTACGATTTCACCATACAGATGAACAATAATATCGGTGAATAGTTGGCCGTTGTCTTTAAGAGTTATCGCACTATTGCCTTTTCCGCAGAAAACATCTTGCTTGCAGATGGGAATTATATATTACGGCCTATCACTTAAACAAAAGGCAATGGTTGCAGTCTCAGAGCGAACTCTAACCGATGCATGGGTTTTGCGGTGGTTGCAACTGTTCCTTGATTATTTAGAGATGGCAAGATGCATAGGAAGTGGGGCTGTTTCCACTTATTTTGCCCCGTCACTCACTCCGCGAAGAAAAGCAGTGTCGTGGCACTTCACCGCATTACAATGAAATAATTTACAGGAAATGCGGGGTCGTTAACATAGCACACTGTTGTGTTTAGCTAGCCCCTGAGTGTCATTTAGATGGCCCGCTGGATTTTTATCAAGATTGGGATGACAATGCTTTATATTGTGATAGGAATTTTGTGGTCGCCGTCGCCATGATGTTCCGCACAAAGTCCAAGGGCGATAACATCATCGCCGCGGGCCGTATGCTGAATGTGCGAGTGAAAGCTTGCGAGGGTGAGCCGACGATGGCGGCTGAACCTCGCACACTCAAGAAAGGAAAGCGGGGAGGAAACGCGCCGCCTTCCGTCGCGCCCAAGGCACAGGAAGGAGGGGAAGGAGAACTTGCGGCGGCTGCAGTGTGCGGCGCAGCCGCGCGTGCGCTATCGTGAAAGCGATCTGCGATGGGGACAGTGTGTCGATTGCTGATAGCTTCGTGTGCGCTCTGTTTTTGCCGCTTAATTCGCCTTGAAGCGAGAGGCAGCACGATGGTCAATTTCCTCGCTGCTACTGCCATGCTTCCGCATTCCAGTGTTTCGACAGCGAGTTTCCGCTGTCATCGACTGAGATGTGTTCACGTTTGCTTGTGCACGTGTGACCCTATGCTTGTCAATTTAGTTAGCGAATATTTGCAAGTGTATACGGCCGATAAATCTACTATCCTTACTTCGCATAGCTGTCTACTAATTTGATTTCGCAATCGATGTTTCTCCTTTTGGGTGAAACTGTGACTTCTTTTCTTAGCTGCTTGCACTACAAGAAAAAGAAGAAAGCTTGAATATTACGATTAAGTTTCAGAAGAACAGGGCAGGCGGAAATCCACAAAAAAAAAAAAAACGCTTCCTTCTTTCCGCGGCTCTTTACGCAGCCGGCATTCGCTTGTACAGGGGTGCGTCAAATGGCGAAGGTGAAATGAAAATGGAACGAGGACGCAGTGAGGTCGAGGAAGAGAGGTTGTTAGGGAAGAAAGAAAAAGGAAAGAAGGGGAAAGAGAGAAAGAGTGAAAGAAGAGGAATAGGAACAGCTCTTCTGAATCCAAAGTGAGGTGTGCCCTCCTCCACCCCATGAGTTCCTAGCACCGTCGGCGGAGAAGTGCAGTTCAGCGACGAAATTCGGTAGACAAGAACGCGGCCACTACCCCGATATCGTCGTCAGTCGCATGGCGCTTTCGTTTCCCAACCGCTTGAGAGTTGTGGCTTCCTTGCGCACTGGATGTCTCTGCTGCTGTTGCCGCATCCTTCATCCGTTCTACCGACAGGTGTGCGCCGGACGGTGTCTGAGCATGGCATGCAATCCGTCATTTGAGCAAACCAAAACAGTGTTGCTGCTCCTTTGGCGTGTTGTATCCTCCACTGCACTTGAAAGACTCCACTTATCAGAGTCGCACAGAGGAGATATTCATCGGGAATGTTGTGGTGAAAACGCCGGTTTTCGTCAGATCATTAAGGCTAAGCAAAACATGCGTCTTGTCAGTGCTCTTGGATGATAGACGAGCTAGGACCGCCGAGGGCTGATGACCCTTTCTTGCAATAGTACAGGTGTCTTCACTGAGCAAGACATTTATGACGTCCGTGGTAGTATTTGTCTACGTCTACTTATCTTTAAGATCAGGCACACAGAAGTAACGGGAATTGTCAGTACCTCCTTAAGCACCACTGTCTCTTGTCTGCATTTTTTCAGCCGTGAGCCGTTTAATAACTACACTGAGGGTTCTCCACTGACTCCATCTTCAAATTGTGCAAATAGGTTTATGGTAGTAATATTTAACGTGCTAGCGCGATATGCCTAATTTTTCTGAAAATGTCCTGCCGACACTGAACCCTTTCGGCGATCACACTGTACTTATACGATAGAGCTCTTTTCCTAATCCCATCAAGTAGCCGCAGGCGCACTCTACCAGCTTTTAAAAATAATATTTGCAACCTGAAAAGTCACACTTTCCTAAGTCGAAACAAGCAAGCCAAAGATACGAAAATGTTGGCTGCATGAGCGTAGGAAAGTCGTTGAACCCAAGGATTGAACCTGAAAGAATGCAAAAAATGGTGAGATGTTGTGAATTCATAGGGCGCATTTTCAATTTTGATCTTCTAATGAAACATGAAAGCAATGAAGATAGAAATGAAAGAAAAGCACTGAGCACAGAAGACCTGCCAGAAGCAAGGTTATTCAGGCTTAATTCAACCACCACGAGCACTTTTCTTAACATCGGAACACTAATGTAAGGGGATACCATGAACAAAAACACTTATTTGAACCCATTGTTGCAACACTGTGGTCAAGAATAAACTATGTCGCCGGCATGGGTAGCGCCAAACTTCGAGTAACAAGTTTGTCTAATTCTGACCACATTCTTCACCTGAGGGTGAGTACTTTTATTATATCTTAAATAATTTATCCCCGCAAGTTATTCAGTAAAGTTTTAAAAGATCTGACTAGCTCCACAAGTAACAGGCACCCATATTGTGAATTTTGCACTAGATGATATCACCGTCGTACGCGTTCACGGATAGTTGTGCGACCCATATACTCGTAATTGGCGAAGCACTGCATAAACTCCGCAAAAAGAAAGAACGCCTCCAAGAACCTGAAGGACTTCAAACCTTGCTTTGGGCCGCTTAATATAAAGAATTTTGTTAGTGTTCAAGCAATCCAATCCTTAACGGAACTAAGGGACACATTACAACTAAATGAAGCTTTCCTAGATAAGAAGCAAAGAACCCTGTCCATAGCGTTTTCTCATTCTTCAAGCACGTCTTCGCAGTCACTCATTGTCTGGTGCACAATTGTTTTTGCGTGTCTGTCTTACTTTGACGAGCCTCATCACAATGTCCGAGCATCCATCACGGCCATTTCTTCCTCAGTGCGTCTCTCGTCCTGTCCACATTCCCGGATTTCCACAACTACTCAAATATTTTTTTTTCACTCCGCCACGGATAACCATTTTCCTTTTCAATCTTTAATTTAGTTTTATTTTCTACAAATTTTGATCATCTTGTGTTTCGACAGATATTTCGCGAAAAAAGGCGCATTCTCTATGTGCCATTCTCTGAATAACATGCTTTATCGGCTCATGCTCTTCGCTCATGCACTACTATGGGCTCTAGTAGTGCAGTGGACCGTCAGTGAACCGTCAGTGGACGACAGCTGCTCCACTGACGGTTCTCCGTCACACTGTTATGGTAGTACTAAACAAGATCATCAGTGTTCTTCCTCACAGTAAGCTTGAATATAATGCCTAGAGAGAGAGAGAGAGAGCAAATGATAAATGAAAGGTAGGGAGGTTAACCAGGACTGAGCCCGGTTGGCTACCCTAATGCCTAATTACCGACCATGTCTAAGATATGAAATCTCGCTTAAACCCCAGTGCTGAATAGAAGTTAAATTCAAAAAGCTTCTTAACTGTAGCTTTCACTCATTATGTCAGACAACGCTGAGCTCGCAATACTGTCGTTTGTAAATGATTGTTCTTTTTTCGCTCAGGCGTTCCTGATATGTAAGCACAAACAACAATATAACGCAGTGATATTTAATAGTCGTTTATTTTGTGTCTGTTTGTGCCTGTCCTAGGCCCTCACCAATTTGGATTACGTAATGGAAGACTGTAGTGCCGCGAATTGAGAAAGTCGAGGAAAGATTAAATGTTGGTTAAATAATATGTCAGGTTTGTAGAATTGGTCTATACAGGGTGTTTTATTTTTTTAGCTACACCAAATTGCCTATGGCAGAAAGCACAATTCTAACCTTTGATCCAAATTACTCGATGAGGCGGCCATTACTCATACGAGAAATCTTAATGTTTACTTAAATATTTACCGTAATTGCGCTAATTAACTTATAATTCATTACTTACCGTCACTTATTTCAATCCACGAATTATAACCTCTGAGTTCGCACGGCGCATCGACTTGGAACAAGTTCTCTGGAAGCGCCAGTTTCAAGATATTCAGTTTCAAAGCGTCAGACGAAAGGCACCTGCGTTCCAGTTGTCGTAGGCTTCACAGCGTCCTTCGGCAGCAGTACCGCGGGCTTTTTATCGCTGGGACGGCTTGCAACCTTTCTCCTAGAGGTCGCCACATGTAGCTTCGCCGACGTGGGCTAGGTGACCTTCCCCTGAGGTCAGTGAAAGTGCGGCGTATTGGTGCAGGCTAATGTGTAGCAGACGTAAAGCGCAACCGATGGCCCATGTCAGGTCGGTGATTCGTTAGCGTCACTTCGTTGTTGACTCGGTGATTACAAAAATTAGAGCTGGTTGCTGGAAGCCTTTGAAAAGGAGATTCGCGACGTAGCGAGTAGTCGTCGTTGCAGGCCGACCATCAAGCCATCGGCAAAGAGCGCGAAACGGCGCGTCGTGATGATGGCAGTGGCGGGAAATGTGGCCCACATAGCTGAAACAGCCTATTAACAGTGCGCCATATGTCCGTTTTTCAAAACTGTGGACGTCTCAGAGGCTGTTCTTGGGGTGACCAAGGTGTGGCAGTCGAGGGCTGGCAGTACGGCAGTATCTACATAGCAGGTGGTGTACGTCACACGGCGGTGGCGTAGTTCATGGGATGCGGTTCGGGACTAAAATTGGGAGACGAGAACGCTTGCCCTGATTTCGTCAAGTACGATTTTTGCTGGAGATGCAACAAACAGCTGCACCCACGGAGTCTCAAGCTTCAGAATTTTTTCACGAACAACCTCGCTAATCAGATCACACAGAGTGCCGGGAGTGGTAAACAGTCGTGGCAGCGGCGTTGACCTCGTTGCTGCTGGACAAGCGATCGTACTGCCTGCATCACTGATGTAGTGCTCACTCAATAGCAGTAGCTTGCTTGATATAATCATCCACGGTACACGGTGGATTGTGTACCCGTCCGGTGAACAACAGCTCTTTTACGCCGCACATTAGGTAGCGTAACTTCTTGTTATCGTTCATGTTTGGCTCGGCTCTAAGACACAGACGGGCCATGGGCTCGGCGAACATTGCGACTGTTTCATTGGGTTTCTGGACCTCTAACTGAATTAGCTGCTGGGTGCGGGCCCATCGAACGACACTCGTAAAACTTTTAAGGAGCTGCTGGCGGAAGTCACTCCACGTCGATAGACTGGCTTCGCTATCACCAAGAGCAAAATAGATGGTGGTAAGCTTTTGTTTATGATTCCAGTCATTGATTTTGGCGACGCGCTCAAACTGATCAAGCCAGTCTTCGACGTACTCAAAGCGCCACCGTCAAAGCAATCCTAAATCTGTAGATGAAGAGGGGTTACCTGTGGCGGGTTGGATAAACGTATGCTTTCGGGATCCTGTGGCGGGCTGGTGTCGGCCATGGGTGGCGATCGGTAGCGTCTGGACGAAGGTTCCTGCAGGGGAGCGAGCTTCGGAGCAGGGCCTTGCAAGCGAGGCCTGAAACAATGTACCGATTTTGCAATGGGTGACAACGTGTCTGGGCTAGATATACGTTTCCCAAGAGGGGTCCGGAGCATCGGGTAGGCGTGCCCAGCACCTCCACCAGTCTCACAATGCAGTAACATACGAGACGAGGACACGTGCTACAAAAACAACTTGTGTTACTAGTCGATGTAGATGTAGAGCCTAGATGTCAGTAGCGCATACGCATGCTGAGGCATGGGCCAGGAACCGGGTAGTTCACTCAAACAATAAAAACGGAAACGATAAAATAATGTAAACAAAATTTGTGAATAGGTATATGGAAGATATTAGATAAATTATAGCTTATCGCTTTAATAGAATGAAGGAATACATGAAACAAAAATACAGCTAATCTAATAGGATTGTAGGAATATGACAAAACTTGAAGTTCTGAGTTTAAAGTTGAAATCTATCTGGCCCTGTAATAAAATCCTCGATGGCAAGCCAACCTTCTGGCCGCTGTGTCTAATAGCCGAGGCCCCCAAAGTAGTAAATTTTGCACATTTATGTATAATCTAAGAAGGCAGAACGGTATTTCTAATCTTCTTTATCGCAACTCAGGATATTTTTGATAATGAATATAGAAATGATCTATTCTTTTATATTACCCGCAAGAGGAACAGTTAGCTATTATGAGTCATATGTATAAATAACGCTATGTTGTCTCGCCTTTATCAATCGTGCTCGTCTATTAATTGAATTTACACCATCGTCATGTCAGACGTACTCGCCCAACTATATGCATGATGGCCTTTGTGCATGTAAGATGGGGTGGTATATACGCACTCACCAGAATTAATGCTAACGAGGAACACTTCAGCAGGCCCGCTACGCATGCCTGGACTGGGGCCCTATAACGTAAAACTATTCCTATATGTTTTATTCCAATCTCCTGACGTCAAATTTGCGTAACCGCCGACGCAAGCATCGGACGGTCACCCGCAGGGTTGTCTGAATAAACCATTCAAACGCTCTCCTCGTTCATAGGAGGTCACTTTTGTTTGCTTCAAGAAAGAATAACATTGCCTACACTGAGCAGCTTGTCTTATCTAATTGGCTCATAAGAGGCAAGGAACACGCTCAAGTGGAGAGGGATTCGATGGCGCTGAGCCACTGCACTGAAAATCGATAAGCGGATGAAGAGGGTGGTGACGCCGTGCGCGATTGGTCCGCTTTCCCTTACTTATAGCTTATGGTGGCTCGTCGAGAATCGCGGCGGCATGGAACGGAAGCTTAAGAATGAGGCTAAAACGGATCCTCAGCAAAGAATAGTTGGCAGAACGAGGTCATAAGCGTGCCGAAAGTGCTCTAAAACGTTACACGGTCACGCAAGAAGGTTTATTACACGCAAATAAACCCATGAGCTCCGGCAGGTGCGAGTTAGCCAGTGCCTGAGCGATGGGCGGCAGCCATCTTTTATTCCTTTCGGAACGGGGCAGCCTGCGGCTATTCAGAAGAACATTCACTTTTGTTCGGCGCATTAATGCATCTATGGGTTACATTTTCGGGTTACGCGTACACGTCACTTTGACGCTATGAGTTCTTGCGGTTTTGTGACGTCACGTGAGAGGCAGGTGAAGTGGGCGTAGCCCGAAAACTTTTGACCAATAGCCGAGGGCTAATGGCGAAGATGCGTCGAATCATATATAACTATATTTGTTTTGTTCGGTCAAATTATACATGATTCTTGTGTACACGTTAAATCAGATGGGGAGCTATCGCGGTTTTCATGACGCCGCGTGACCGACAGGTGAAACGGGTGTGGTCAAAAAAAAAAGTTTTTGACCAATTGCGGAGAGCTGATTGCAGAATTGGAAAAGTTTGGAATAGTTTTACGTTATAGCTCCCCTGGTGTCCTGCATAGCATCCCACCTCTACCGAACTGCCGGACATCGCTGATACTCTGCTAGTTGGGATTCACCGCATGTAGTTTTTTGATAGCTTGATGGTTCAATCGGATAAAGTCGACACCCAGGGGAACCAGCGTGACTGGAATGCTCCTCACGCTGCTGAGGAGAAAGAAGTCTAAAGGTAGTTCATCATTTTGAAGAGAGGCTGAGAAAGAAGTGCTCCACTGTCAGGGCGAGTTCCTGGGCATCAGTGATGTCTGAAATGTACTAAAGGAAGAAAAGTGGCTGGTTTGACTTAAAATGAAAGAAAAACACAGTGATCAACAAAGCTAACGAAAAACTACCCGATACTTAACCAATCCGGCCCAGAGTGCCAGCCAAGAGGAAGTAGATCTTTGATCGGGAATTTTCTTTTTTTGGGCTGTGTGCCGCATCAGCGTAGAGCCATCTTATAAGCTGTGCCCGGCCGACGCACGAGACCAAGCCTGCAAGAGGCCCAATCGCTGTATTTGCCCTCTACATAGAAAAGACGCGGCAAAATATGCAGATTTGCCAGCACTTCACCGCATGCATATTTCACGTTTTCGAAAATTCTAGTTCTTTTTGTGATAGCGTAATTGGCGATTTTGACACAGAAGGTTTGCTAAGCCTAGCTATCACTGATAGCACGCGCACTGTAGACAAACACGAAAAAACTCCATAGAAACACAGGGAATAAGCGCAGAATGAGAGCCAGCAGCTGTAATGGGACGCTGTTGCTGGCTTAGTGCTTAGATCTCTTGAAGCTTTGCATTGATTGGCTGCGCTTACGCGTAGGCTACGTGTACCAGAGGAAGCAAATGTCGATGGAGCATCAGCTGGCGGAAACGGGAGAATCTGGCGACTTCAATCCGCTTAAGCCTATATATATATATATATATATATATATATATATATATATATATATATATATATATATATATATATATATATATATATATATATATATATATATATATATATATATATATACCGGCATTCCGCCGGGAAGCGCAGCGGGAGGCGCGTGAGGAGGCCGACGGTGGCGCAGAGGCAATCAGAAAATGGCATGGAAAAGGCAGGCGATAGGTGCGCCAGAAGCAACTCAAAGAAAAACTATGACTAACGGCGCCCAAAATGGAGTACGCAGAGAAGGAAGTAGTGCAGGATGGTTCTCAGCCGAGTTATTTGGCTCACGCTTTCTGGCAATTCAGCAGGCACTTATTTCAGCAACACGCAGAAGGCACGGAAGCGCGCTGTCTGCCATTTTACAGAAAACGGCGTGTATGGTGTGAACAGTTCAATGGCGTGCGGGTGTGACGAACCCATACAGCACCTTCAGTGCCACTGCCCAACTTTCGACGCTTAACGAAGTGCTTTGCAAGCCAGTATCATCCACTTTGATGAGAGAACACTCTCAGAGGACAAGATCCTGAGAGCTTGGCCTGAGCACTCTTACATGCACAAGGCTGCAAAAGCCCTATTGCGGTTCTTGAAGGCGTCTGGGCTGTATACTTAAACTTGCGACAATTAACGAACATTTCGGCTTGAATGTGTTCACACTCGCACTTTGTTACTTTTATTACCTTGTATTTTGCTTCTATCTTTCCCGATTCCCCTTTACCTATCTCTAAGTGCACAATAGCCAACCACGCATGTGCTTGGTTAACAGTTGCTTGCCCAATGAGTTTTGTAGGAACCATGGCATGCTTTGCGGGAAATGTTTGACATACAGAAAAATAAGCAAACTAAGTTATCCTCATAAATTTGAGTGCCCGCAATGCTAATCACTTTATTTGTCAGTTTTGTGCACAGGTCTCATCAGATTGAGGTTAGGCTTCTACACTCCACTTTGTTGAGCCAGCTACCTAATGCATGCAACCTGCATGATCACTGCGCTGTTTTTATCGTTGATGAACTTGTCATGGCTTATTCGCAGCAACTGAGCTTTACATCGGCACTGACACATCATGTCATACCACGTTGAAAATGCATCGTAGGTACATTCTATTTGATTGCCACAAAACCTTAGTTTTCAATATCGACTGCACGCAACTCGTCCGATGGTCTGTGTAAGGTAACACAAGAGCTGAATGCTCGACTCGTCCGCCCCCCACTTCGCGGTCTCTGTGCCGTGAAGCCAGCTTCGCCCATTAGGGGACACGTGAAAAGAATGCCGCTGGAAAGAGGGAGGATAGAAGGCTTTGGAGGGAGCTAGCGGGGCACCCGACCCCGAGGGCCATTATGACTCGTTGCCTATGCGTTAGCGCCGTAATTGGTGAACCGTAAATAACGCAGCAATATTCCATGAGCCATCCAGTGATGACGGCCACGTAACTAAGTGCACTTAGGATACACCTACCGGCACTTCGCTCAACGCCTGATCTTGGAAATGTTTGATAAGCACAGCAGAACAGCACGCATAAAACCAAAAGTAGAAAACTGAGATGCGTAAATAACGGCTTGTGTGCTCGAAATTAAGCTGACGAAAACTGAAATTTTTGCGAGTTTGTACAAATGCATGGTAGCTTTGTCCCGTTGTATTACGTCTTCATTTTTCCTGCGCTATCAAGGCAAACATGCATTCGTAGAATTATGCTCCAGATTATGTCCCTGTAAACCTAATTTCTAGTACACAAGGCGTATTTAATTGCTCTAATTTTATAATCCCACCCTGTTACATAGCATTTAGGCCAAACTATCTAACTATATATAGCAGTAATGAACAAAAGTGCACACCTCTTTGAAACTTTTTATAAGATTCAGTGCAGTACTCCTTTTAAGCCATGCCCAACCATCTGCCTGACAACTGAACAACGAAAATGTTGAATTTGCCGAAAAGTAATTCAAGTAGAACATACAGGCTGGACCAGCACTTTTATGACTTCTTATGTTAATTGTGCTTCTTTTGGTGCCTAGTGAGTGGGAAGGTTGGCTAGGCGGCAATTAACAGAAATGTCATGTCACCATAAAGTATCGAAAGAATAGAACTCTTGTCCGAATACCAACAACGAAATCATCGCATTTTTGGTACGCGAGTAAATCGCGTTTGCAATCACATTAGATTTATGCGTTTTAACCGAAAATCCATTCATCACAATGTAGTAATTGAAATAAACGGTGCGGGAAAAAATACCTTTCCGCTTGTTAGATCTCTCATCTAGCATATAGCCCTTGACTACTGAAAAATATAACATAAATATAAAAATGACATAGCAGTTCAAGGCTACTAAATTTTGAATGCAGCCGCTGATTGTTTTTGGTGCATGATGAAACACCCAGGTCACACAATTTCTCGTTGCAAGAGCATCAATGCTGGCTATTGCACTAAATTTCTGTAGGATTCACAAATACACATGGGCATATTGCTGATGTTGGCGAAAACCTCTTTTTTAGTATCCGAGTGATAACAGTGGAAGCTCAGACAACGGATAGCAAAAAGACATAAGACAGTAATGAGGAATATTTGCACACTATATGGCTGAAAAAGAAAGTCTATATGCGTCCATCGAGAGCTACATTCCGGCACAGAAGGGCAAAATTTGCATTTAAAGAAACAAGACGAGAGCCCGAGATTCATCACTAAGCGAAATATTTGGCTTCGAAACGGATCTGTGACCTATACTCCTCAAGACCAGCACTTTGTCGGCAGCAAAATACAACTTCATTCCAATAAAAATGGTGCTCGCATTGCGGCGCTGGCAGCGCCTGAAAATGTATTCTCGATGCAATTATCTTAAATGACGAGACTGTCTAAAGAAAGGAATGATAGTAAAAAGAAGAAAAAGAGATAGAGTAAAGCAAAGGGCTTTTGAACAAGGACAACGAGTGTTTAGGAAAGGCGTCCGAAATACAAACAGTTCCAGAATGCGAATGGATCGGAACCGACATTGTTGCAGGAATTTGCCTTCTTGAAAACAAAAGAAAAAAAGAACCGAACTTTTTTCGAACACTTGGTAGTTCCAGTGCATTGCTGCCTGATTTACTGTGTTGCATAGATTGCCTGCGATGAGTTTTGTCCTAAAGAAGCACCGCATGTTTTCAGTGTGGCGTGACTGAAAGGGGGTTGGCATGCTCATGGTATCTTTTCGAGAGCACCACCAAATCTTCTTTTTTTGTCTTTATAGTTTTATTCGTTTGGTTTGGCAGCAGGTGCCTTGAACACGTCTGATATCCAGATAATGTCGAAGGTTTTCAGCACAGCGCCCGTTCTCGAATAGAAGCTCTAGATAGTGAACGTGGGGTTTGCAAGCCTAGTAGCTATGATATGCTTGAGGTAGGGCAAGGTATAATGTAAGCTCGCAGGGCAATGCTTGGGCAACGAAAAGCATTGTCAAGATTTGCGGTTATGGGGCTTCTTAAATATTATTGTCGACACTGATTTTAAACAGCCACCTTTACCCTACAATATTTGTTTAGAGTAGATCCAACGCCGCTAAATGTTGCACTTGTGTGTAAGCTTTTACTTAAACCCATTTACTAAAACCCGTATTTATCTCTATTTAGTCAAGATGTACTCCACCTCGTACGTAGCATGTGTACATCGCTAGAAATGAAAACATTTTTCTTTAAGCTGCAAACTTCCCCTTAGACAGTAAAAACATGGCTTCATCAATCAGGAGCATATGGGCCCTAGGATACAAATTGCAGACTTTGCAGCCACACTGAGAACACAAAATGCTGTCTTATTTTTTGTCACAACGCATTTTATTTCTGGGACATTTCACAACGAACCATCAAAACAGAACTTCCAATATATTCCTTGTGATCATGTCCTACGGTATTCGGTCGCTCCTATTCTAAAGGACAATAGCATACCATGTGATTTCTTCACATTACTGGGACTTTATCCATTATGGAGGAGCTGCATGATCGACAGTTGCGCCGAGACACCTCACTCAACAAGGTAAGTTTTACAGCAAAGCTGTTTATGGCTTGGTTCCGGCGAATCTAGTCTCGGTGGACATAGACCAACTATTTTTCACACGTGGGACAATCCCGAAGATATTGCAATGCCGGGCCCACACGTGGCGTAGGTGAAGCAGGCGCTAAGCACTCCCCATACCTGGACCGATCTCGAAGATAGTGCAATGCCGGGCCGACCCGCGGCCGAGGTGGAAGCAGGCGTTAAGCATTTCCCATGCGTGGACTGACCCCGAAGATAGTGCAATGCCTGACCGACCCGATGCGGAGGTGCAGTTTGCCAGTAAGTGGCTCACATTCACAGCTTCGCTAGTGTTCTTTCTTCACAGAGTGGGAGGGCACTGAATTTTCCGAGAAGACTCTATTCAAGTTTCGCCGCGCGGTCGAAACTTCTGATTCCATTTTTGGGTGGCTTTCGATTCGGGACGCTTCGTTTTTTTCTTTTGTTTTGCCAGATTTTTGAACCTTCATTTGATTGTGTAGCACGTGCTCACTCGTATTTCGCGCGTGTGTTTACAGCCCTAGCTGTAGCTGTCATCGACAACTTTGTAGACGTTTAGTGGCGGAATAAACTGTGCCTTCAGTAGTAAATTACCTGTGCTTTTTTGTTCTACTTTGTATTTGATAAGCTGCTTGCACCCAAGAAGGAACAAACGATTTCAAAACCTTTCATACGCCCACACAGCCGAAAGATCGCATCGTTGATAGATTAAGCGACACATCCCCTCTATATCTTTCGTAACTAAATGTAGCTTGTTCTAAGTAGCGAGCTTACATAGTCATTAGGAAATGATTTGTTAATTCTCGCTAAATATATGTTCGTTTCATTATTGAAAACAACTCAGAACCAGCCGATTTGCGAGTCTTATCGAGCGCGTGCAGTCCCAAAGGTATCTTGGTATACCGCTTTGTGGCTCTCTGCAGCCAATGTGTATATGAAAAACGCTCCCGTAGATATTTGACTGCACTGTAAAATGCGTGTCCATTCTCTTCGGGTGATAGCTGCCTGTATTTCTTGTGGCTTGAGAGTGATGAAAACTATGGAATATATTATTTTTCTTAATATGGAGCACAAGTCGGCATTTGAACTTATGGTTAAACAATAGCATGAAATGACTGTACGGAACGCCGTTGCTCCTACCGTTGAATCTCGAAACCTGCTTTCTTTCTCTTTTTTTTGAAATAACTTGATTCACGTTATCTAGGTAACGCTGAATTTCGGGATAAAGCCTAAACAAAGTGTTTGTCGCAGAAAAAGATAATGCCTCCAAAGACAAACGCCTGCCATCGAACTTCATGGTTGCAAAACAGCAAGTCTGGGCACTCTCTGAACGCTTGTTGAACCTTTCACTAGGAAATGTTCACTGTCCTGCGGTCGCAGGAACCCTGTTGTTCCAGAATCCAGTGCATGTAGGCGCTAATTGGACGAAACAATGGAGTAATATCCGCCTTAATGAGGGCAACCCAGCGGATTCCTGTTGCGAAACAGTGTTCTCACTGTTGTCATTGGCGCAAAGAAGAGCCGAATAGGAATTACCAATTACCGACAACACAGATTGCTGCAATTCACAAGAACATACAGAAAACGGAATAAAAAGTGTCACCAACCACTGTGAGGAACAAAACCGCGTTGAATGTGGAAGTAATTCGCGATTGATCCTGAGCCACCAGCTCTCTCCGACGACTCAGTTCTAGTTGTCTTTCTGCGGAAAGGCGCGGGTCTTTTGTTTTCTCGAAGCGCGCATTTCCCACCCAGGACAAACGCCCTATACTCCAGCAATCATGGTCGATACAGCTGCTCGCAGAGAATGCAGAACAGCGGCTAAGCTGCCGTGTTCGCACGATACAAATGCCCGTG
Source organism: Dermacentor albipictus (assembly GCF_038994185.2). Taxonomy (NCBI): domain Eukaryota; kingdom Metazoa; phylum Arthropoda; class Arachnida; order Ixodida; family Ixodidae; genus Dermacentor; species Dermacentor albipictus. Next base: position 150,842,237 of record NC_091824.1, on the reverse strand, counting down.
ATAAAGAAAACAACGCGAGGGGATGGCTGGATTTCCCCGTTATTGTGCCGACGCCATGGTTTAGAACGGCGGCTAGCGCAACGGGCACAAGCCGTTGTGCTAATTTTTCTCCGTCCTTTTCTCCGTCCTTCGCCGTCCTTTTGCTGCCGCAGTCTCGTGTAGCGGGCCGAATTAATGATCCCTGATCCTAGCAAAGTGATATAAGCCCTCTTTTGTTGCGTCCTCCCACTGCTAACTGAACATGGAGATTTGTGAAAGCGGGTTTGGTCCTCAGAGTCTGGCGCGTTTTTTCTTCGTGATTAAATCCACTAAAGCTTTTAGAGAACAGCGCTGATGACTCGCAGATAGTTCAAAGCCTGTGAGCTCGCGAAATTGTGGGCTAACAACAAAACAACCTATATGTCAAAAACGGTAATTACAATAAAATGGCTTTGATAGCGGCGAACAACATTACGGGGAACGTGTTTTCACCTGTCTGTGGAGGTCCACCGTCACTATGCCGCAAATTCGTAGTGGCAAGCCTTATGTAGGTTTTATGTCGTTGTGTTTACGACTTTGTCTAGTTCAGATTGCTACTTACCAGCTACAGTGTTGCTCCAGGTGAGATATAGCTCTTCGCGTTAGTTTTTTAGTCTGGGTAATACTTAAAGTCTGGGATTATAACGCATTTGGCATATAGCAAACTAGCGACATTAAAGCAGAGTAGGCTCAAAATTTTGTTTTGTTTTTACTGCTTTGTGAGATAGCCACTGACTTCGTAATTATGTTAGGAAGTCTCAAGTTTACTAACATGCAAACATCATGAGTGATAAGATCCTTTAATGGGAAAACTTAAAAAAAAATATGCCAAATTTTTTTTATATGAGGTTTCTTTACAAGTCACCTGCGTAGGCCCCGAAAAATTGGGATGCGTGTGCGGGAAGGGGAGGATGGCGGAGGGGGGCAACCACGTGGTATCATTGATGCGTGGGTCAGTGCAGTAGTCGAAGCAGTATTGTGATCGTCTTGCCGTAAGATTTACACAGTAGGATGATAAATGAGAGGAAGTGAGAAAGACGGAGAGCGCTAGCGTTCGGACAGAAGCAGCAACCAATTACCCATAGTGGGTAGGAGCCCCGAGTTCACGGGACAACAAGAGCCAGGGACCAAGCTTACTATCCCGTATGGAATGCGAAGATGTGTAGAGTGAGAGAGGAAAGGATGGCGCATCTGGCATGCGCCCGTTTTCGGCAAGACATGCTCACTTCGTCACGTGTGAATACTGGACGAGGCTTACCGACAGGTGCGTCACCGCCTTGTAACATTTACATCTGATTTTCGGGACTTTGCAGAGATAACTTGAAACCAAACTTTACACCATGATGCCATGCGCCATTAGGGTGCATTTTGAAATGGTCACCTTAAAGGAGGATATGATTGGTGCTTTTTTAGTGCGCTGAAAAATTTCTATCGATACTGTTGTTACAGAGTTGACAGCTATTCAATAATCTATAAAATCGCATTATGAAATATTTGCGTCAGTACCCCTTTAAGACTATAATTGGCCACTTGGTGACTATAAGATTACGATTCAAAGCTTGGTGGAAGCTTTCAATGAAGAAATATAAAGCTATTTATTGTTAACCGAGACGAGAGTGGAAAGAAAACGTTATTTGAAAGGCTTTATTCATAATAATGGAAGATACTGAATCAGCAAATAAACATAAAGTGAATAAAGGACAGGGAAGACTACAAATGGAATGGAATAATTTGTAGAGGAAGCTGTGTTCGGCGGTAGCGGTCAGTGAGGAAAGGTCAATACCGCTTACTATAGTAGGCGGAATTCAAACGGAGAGAAGGCTCAGTAATGGGAAGACATCGAACAGAAGAGCCCATACGCTTAGAAAAATGATACAGTCCTCTACATTCGAGGGTAAAAAAGCGCAGCAGAACACCTTTACGGTGTCTCTTTGTTGTTTGCGCCGCATGCTATAGATTGGTTTGAGCACACATTAGAGAGCCATCAGCCCATTAACGAAAAAAAAAAAAAAACACTGGGAGCACCCTGTCAAAACAAGCTGTACGCTGTGTGCTTTAGGTGAAAAAAATGACGGAAAGCGGCGAACAAAAATCTACCCATGCTACAATCGGATGTCTGCGTTGTGCAGGGTTGTTCTTGGGGGCACGGACAAGGTGGGGGGAAAGCAAGAGCAAGCAGACACTGGGGGCATTATAGGTGGCACAGTAGTGTCGCCGCTGCACTGGAGCTGCTACCATCAGGGGTTTGAGGGATTGGTGGTCCAAAGCTGCCGTGATCTCCGGCAACAATAATTCGTTTCTACTCGTGCGCATCCGCTCACCATTAAAGCGCGCAATCCATCCAACGGCATTCACAATAAACACTAGTGCTCGTTAAGACACCTCTTCCTAACCACCTTCTTTATTTCGCTTCACTACGTTTCCTTTCTTGAGTCTTATCTTGAGTTGCCATATTTCCAGTTCAGCTAATTTTTTATGCTCCTGTTACTGCCTTCTCTTTCCGTCTCTCGGATACCGTGGCCTGCCGGAATCACCTTCACGCTCGGCGTTCTTCGTTTCCCTTGTGTACTATATTCATCCTTTTCCTGTTTTTTACCTTGCTCCGCTTCTCAAAGCACCGCTCCTCTTCATCAAATCCTAGCGCCGACTCTCAATATGCGAAACCGCTTTTCACGATATCACTCGGCACCCGATCCACCTTCATCTGCCACCCGCGGTTCTTCGGTTCAAAGCCTCATTTTATGCTTCCTTTTGGCACGACTTTCTGACTGTGTCTTGACAAAAGCGCTGAAATGTCCCACTCGGGCTCTCGATAAAGCATTATTTTTTTTGCCTTTTTCTGGCCTCTTTTTTTATCCCACCATTTCATCCCGATATTTCGGTTGGTTGAACAGCTCTTGTTTTCACCTTCATGATTTATGTTAGGACTGTTGTTTTTTGTTTTAACACGTGCTTCCAACGTTATGCACAACAATCGTTTTCTTTTAGAATTTCATCAAGCGATTTATTGCGCCGCCTTGAGTTTTTTTACATTATTATGACAATTTTCTTAGTCGGACGCCGTCAAAGCTGGTAACGGAAAGCTTTCAAACTACCATGTCCATCTTCAGTAACTTAACATTGCATGTTGTGTCATAGTATATATATCTTGTCATTGTCACAACAGCTTTGTTTCATAGGCACAGGCCTGCAAAGTTAGAGCATGGTATAGGCTTTAAGAGGCGGTTCTACACAGTCTTCAACACGTCTGAAACCAAAGCCTGTGTTCCCTTGCGTATTTGGGCGGTCACAAAGTGAAGCATAGCGTCAGCCTGGACAACACGATGCTATCCAGGGGATACAATTTTATCTAGGGCAGTGATTCCAATAACTCTTTGCGGAAGGCAGCATAGGGCTTGAGGAATGTCCTTCCTTGTTTTTGTTTTAATTTTTTATGTTCTTACCAATATTTAGAATAAGCTTAGAATACGTGTGGTGTCACTTCCTTTACCACTTTCATAATTTCTTAATGCTTGTTCTGTTGGGGCATTTCAGCCTTTTCACGCCAATTATAGACGAGTTCTTCTGCCTATGCCCTTTGTATGCGTGTTGCGTCTTCTGTGCCACGCCGGAATTATTTTCGTTTGCTTTTATTTCTCTTAGCTGTTCTTCCGAATGCATAACCATGCTGATAGTCTTCTAAAGTTTTCTTCTCAATGTAGATTAAATTTAACTAGGTTATGGGGTGGAGACGTTTGACTAATGCGCTTCCGACTACTGCAATTCACTGGAATATGTGTTAACGCGCTATTAGTGATAAATGTTACGGAAAAATCTGATGCACATAAAAAAAATAAAATGAAATACGTAGCGATGGACGTAATGCCACACTCAAGCTCGGGGCTGAAAAACAAAAATTTTTAATGCATGCACACTATCAATGGTCCAATTTGGGTTGCACTAAACAAAAACATTCCTCACTCTCCTTGATTCCCTCTTTCCGTTACCGTCTAGAGAAGGTCGCAGGCCGAGAACAGTCCACAATAGGAACTCATAATTTCCTTTTGCTCTCAACATTACAGTTTTTGCTGCTGCTCATTTTCTTCATAATTTTATTTCTCTTTCATCTGGTTGTTTTTTTTTTTTTTTGCTAACCAGCCCTTCAGCGAGAAACCTTACCATACATGGTAACTAAAGAAAAAAAGCCTAAGCACCATTACGCTTTAGTATGACAACTAAGCAAGTTGGCAAATTATTGCCAGCGACTGCGAATGACCAAGGTAATCTTGATAAGAACTTCGAATTGCCACTTATAAATTGAATGCGATGAAAACACGGAAGTTGACCGATAACCAGTTCTGAGCGAGAAAATGAAATTGTTCTCACATGTTATGGGAATAGCATTTCGTTTCTCCTTCTTTCCTCTTGCTTTCCTTCTTCTTTTTTTTTAATATGCTTTCATGAGGTTGTGTTCTGCTAGCTATTCAGATTAAAATAGTCTTTATTGGAACAAGGATAAGTAGGACATGTGCCTTTGTTTCGAGTCTGTTACTTTATACTCTTCGTGCCAGATATCTTTTCCCTGCAGCACTCGGTCCTCCAGCCTGAGTAGTTAACGAGATTACTCGCCGTCTCCAGTAGGTTTGTTTGTCTTATGCACCCAAGGGATCACGGTGAAAGAAAAACAATACTTTCTCGTCCTCACGCTATACTTGAGCGACTAAGATGCGTCAACAATGCGTTTCTTATGTTTTGATTATTCATTACCCGCTGATATACACATGAACGCCTTCTCTATTCATGACTGCTAGCGGAGCCTTCTATCCATCTCTCTCTCTGTTTATGTATTGTCACGTTATAGTGACTATGAAGAACACATTAGAAAAACTGTATAATGCGAAACTAACTCTTTATTGGGCGAAACTGTGCCCTGAAAAAGTCTACACTCATATCACAAAGATAGCGGTGAGCACAGTCGGCGATCGTCAGAATCTGATGTGCGGGTCAAGCGCATCGGCTTTTATACATGACTCGAAGCTTCCAAATAGCTTCCAGCGCAAACCCTGGTGCCCACGTGACTTCCAGAAAGTACTGCATAATTCGTGTTTCGCGTACTATCAGACAACGCAAGACTAGGCGACAAGAGACAGCGGATAGAACCACCTATAACATTGGAGAAACTTCTGAAACACGCAGACGCGTCCTGCGTCGAGCGAAACATTTGTTAGCCGGTGAAAAGCGGCCACACGTGAAAGATGAGCAACTACACGTGCCAATATATAGCTATCTCTGTATGCTCTTTTTCCACCCCTTCTGCTATGTTTTTTCGTACGTTTTGTCTTTTGCCCCCGATTCTATATAAAGTTGTCCCTCTACTTTGTAGTAGATTATAAGTCAATACATAGGTATAGAACGACTACAGAAAAATAATTCGGGTGGTTCTGTGAGGGAAGCATTATTTGCTGTATAATAGAGATGCAACTGCCTGTTACGGACTGTTTTTAGACAAGACATTTGTTTCGTTGCGAGAAAACAAATTTGGAGACAAAATATCATATTTTTACTGGCTATATTGTTAATGAGCCCCGTTAGTGTAATAGATATATTGTGTAATAAAAATTTCAGCAGTTCCTACAACGGACATTTCGTGGGACCATCCGTGTTCTAAGAGTTCGGGGCAAGAGCATCTAGAAATGGCTCTCGGATTAATTGTGCAGCAATGCTACACCTCTCCTGGTAAGATAACCACACTTCCTCCTTTTTTTTGTTACAACCTCTCTCACTTTCTGCTTTGCGTCAAGCTCCTAAGGACGAAGCAAAGCAAAAATTCACATAAAGTAAAGCCCAATAAGGTATACGGCTGAGATAGAGAAGCTATAATTTATGACGTCATTAAAATTTCAAGAGCCTTGCACTGACAGCAGCTTCGAGAAATATACTCCTTTTCTGAAAGGAAAGTTTCAAGTTTTCAACATTTGCAATATTAAAAAAAAAATTCCAATTCAAACGTATTTCTGTACGGCCATAAGGTATACCTCTAACTGTACAGCATGTAACATATAATACACGACAATTTCACCTCATTACATGGCAACAATCCGTTCCTTTGTTTATTTGGGCATGTATAAAAAAAAACATTCATGATGTCAGGGGCCAAGTTTTCTTCCTCGTATCAAAAAAAGATTGGTGGCGCGCATCTGCAAATCTTTACTCTAACCAACTCGCCGCAAAACAGTTGAAGACTTGCGGTGTTTAGTATTTCACTCCCTATCACGTAACTGCTTCAAATTATGGTGAAAAGCGCATTTTTTCTCCTTTTCATCACGTGCTCCTCTGTATCTACGTGTGCTGAGACTTGGAATATACTTCGTTCTTTTGCACTGTGTCCACAACTGCATAGATAATCTTGGCAGTGAGGGCGCCACTCCCACAAGAATTGGTATCTGACAAAAGACACCTAAGAACAGCGTAAAACTTAAGGTAGCTGCGTGGTTCAACGTTCACTTGAGTATTTTACAGAAAAAGTAATACCGGTATTAACATGTCCCCAAGAGCTGAAAACTAGATCAGATATGAATAAAATGAGAATGAAATCCCTGATGAGAAACGAGGAACGGTATTGCTCGCTGCAAAAGCTCGCTTTTCAGATAGGGCAGCGCAGCTATTCTGAAATATCTAATCGCACACGGCGCTGAAATGAGAGAGGCAGCGCTAATTAGTTCTGCAGGTTGCACTCGCGCAGCACGCAGAAGGGACTCCCATTTATTCCACGCCCACCTTCAGCAAACACACGCGTCTGCACCCCCACTGCCATTTCACCCCACCCTATTTGCACATCGTTAAGCATTTCCAGTTCCTGCCTTTTGCGTATGTCTTGTTATCTTCGCTGGCTCGTAATCACTGCGCTGCATTGTTTGCCCTAGGACGCGGACGTAGCTGGCTTTGGTGCTTTGGTGGTTTGCTGCCACGCGCTTGAATTATAGAAAAGCTACGGTGTTGTTGACGTCACTATTGACATATTTCACGGCTTCTATAATGTGCAATCACTACTTGTGAAACTATCAAAGCTTCGCACTTTCTAACACATATGCCCGAAGTCGCTATCTCGGGAAACTAATAGGCTCGCTTAATAGGCTAATAGCCCGAGACTTAATAGGCTCGGGGCTTAATAGGCTAATAGTTGTTAAAATTCACATGTGTCGTCACCGCGTTTATCTAATTGCACTTGTTTTGAGAAGCAATCTGTCTGCAGACATGTTACGAAGGCTTACGCGCATTACCCTCGTCGTTCGCGAACTGCAGAGATACCGCGAAAGATTTTGCGGAATGACAAACAAAACACAACGGCTGTGTTGCCAAAGCAGCAAGCAGGTAGGCATGCTGCCATGCTTCGAAAACGCACGGTCGCCTTTGAATAGTTATGTTATTATGCGCGCGTTTCTGCCTAAGTAATGCGCCCGTCGAATTCTCCCGCGTCCTATTCGCCGAGTGATCGACCTGGTGGAGCGCTGCAGTCCAGGAACAATAATTGTGAATGTTCCAGGGCAGTCGCGGATAGAAGACAGTCGCATGCAAGTGCAGTTTGCAAACGGAGAAAAGGGAGAGAGAAAGAGAGAGGGAGGCTCTTTAACGAATCCTGGGGCGGTTAGCCTAGCGGCATGCCTAGCACGCTACGGCAGATGGGTGTAATGAAAAACCAAATCATGGGCACAGTTCCTTGCACAGATACATAACGAACACTAAAGGCACCGCTCAGCAAAATGTAACCCTCGACTAAAGTGGCTCATGAGCAAACAGGAGATGGTAAAGGCGAACGTACAGAGTTTCCAACGAAAATTAATACACAGAACTCTCACAATAGTGAAGTATCTAGGACTGCTCTTTGACCAGCACTTCTCGCGGACATACTACATAGGATACCTCGCAAACAGATTAAGAACAGTTTCTGCAATCATAAACAGATTAAGAACCGTCTGCAGTATAGCATTACGTAGAACCATTTACAAATTGCTTGGTGAATCAATTCTGAGATATGGCGCAATAGCCATTGGGTAGGCGGCGCAGTATAAGTAGAAGGTTTTAAACATAATAATATGACAGATAACACGAATATTGCTTATGGTACTAACAATAACAACAACAAAATTGCCGAACTTATGAGGCAGCATTCAATACTTAAAATACAGAAACTGGTGTTAAATATCGTACTCACTAAGCATTTCTTTAAAAGTGAATTTAAGAAAAAAAAATACAAAAACTCGCAACGTTCGGGTAACAGAAAAGTTTGTTCTACCAAGAGCTTCCACGAGCTATGGTAAACGAACAAGGAAATTTTACATTTCATTTTAATTCAATCAGTTTGTGGCGTATTCGGGAATAATGACCGTGGGAAAAGCCAAGTGTAAAGTGTATGAATACGTTAAGGCAAATACACCATGAAAAGATTTTATTAAGTGTCTTCTTTTTCTCCGTTAAAGTGCTGTTGTTGCTTCAATGCGTAACTGTGGTGGTCATTGCGCTAGCTGCAATAGTGTTGTGCCAAAGTGCTGGTCGTTGTCTTCCTCGTTGTAGCGATGGCATTGGGTGACGTATGCAGTAGGAAGTGTTCTTTATTGCATTCGTGGTTATATGAATTCAGTGCCTTTTGGGGTCGTCTATATTGCACTAGACTGGTCATTGTGCGCTAGGCTTTTAAGATTTTCGCTCTTTCGGGATTGCGGGAGCACACCGCCGTCGCGAGAACGTTTACTAGCTCACACGGGGTCCCACCCACTCTATCTTTGTGGTCTCTGGAGGGAAGGCGAGGGTTGGGGAAGGTGCTGATGTGGTGTGTTGATAGTTGTTTTGATATGTTTTGTAGCAAGGGTATATGTGCCTCTTATCAGATATGTGTGTGTAAGAATTTTCTCCTTCTTTCTTATTTACTTAAATGTAGGTGCTTGTTGTTTTCGTTTGATGGCTGTGAATGTCATTAGCGTTTTGATTTGGCTTGTTTTCACTGATTGCATGTTTTATTAAAATTAGTAGGGAGGAGATCTACGCTGTATTAGAGCTAGCATAATACAGCGTACAGCAAACGTGTAGTAAGGAATGTGTATATACTTGTTTTCCTTATGGATGGCATCTTGTCTCTGTGTTCCCGTATCAGCGATGGAGCAACGTATGGTGATATGGTTTCAGAAGGAAGCCATGTTGTCAGAAGCTTGTAGTGATTGCATGCTCTTTCATTGTGAATACGGTTCTTGTTTTCACGAGGATATATTTTCTATACTTCCTTGACCTCTATTACTCATCGTACGATTGAACTAACCTTTTCTTCACAGAGGCTCACGTATAGTGAACCCAGTAGAGAACACGTTAGGCTTGACGTAAGGTATTTCATGCTGCTCCACGCACGCATATGCGAAACATGCTTTCACCACTCACCTCACACATGCAAATTGATTCCTACAAACACGAGCGTAAACACGCCTGCGACATACATAGAAAAAGTCTGAAGAGCAGTTCCGTTACTTTACTGCGACGGTAAATTTGTACTTTGCCAGCGCACACTCAGACTCAGGCGAGCACTAAAATTCTGGGATAATTGCACCACTAGACTAAAGCGCATAGGAAACATGCTCGAACGAAATATAGAACTTTCACTCCAGGCAAAAATATGGCGGTAACCGAAAGAAAGATGCATTGAAAAAAAGATTGTCAGCACACGGTTATCCGCACAGAAGCACTTCAGCAATAGCGAGGAGAAAGGGACTCTAAATGTCACAACAAAATAAAGCTACGAGAAGATATACGAAACTAAAAGCGACAACCAAAGGCTGCTTGGATACAACAGGAGGCACCTAAGCAGCAAAAAAAGAGAAGTGGGATGCGATTATGTCGGTGCGGCTGACCAGAGCGGATCAAACAACAGTGAACGAGGGGACTGTACTTCCCTGATGGTGCACCGATGTGCGACAGCACACACCCGTTTTATTTATCGGGTTTAGTTCTTCTTCGTGCGCCAAAAGCGAAGGAAGGTTCGCCCACTGGTTTCTCGTAATGCGAAGGAAAATAAACGGTATTTCCAAGCAGGCTCTCTCTCCCTGTCTTGGTCGAAAGTTACGCTTAGGAATAAAATGTACACGTATAAAACGCTCAGTACAATCGAATCACTGGTGGCCAGAGCCGCCATGAATTATTCATAATGCTGGCATTTCTACAGCCGCCAGTTGAGTCAATTCTAGTGCCTATCATGCCTAACCTTTCCGGTGCTGATATTCTGCCCTGCGAGCATGACATAATGACGCTCCGACACCCTGCTCGCCCGATTTTTAATGCTAACCATAATAATTTCAAGCTATTCTCGTCTGCGTCCCCTATAGTGACCGCTCTATATGCAGCACTGCAGGTGTAAACCAGCCATTTTGCCCGAACAGAAGTGTTCGTGTACTCAGAACAGGAAGCTTGAAATCAAAGAACAGCGGCAATGCCTTGGGTTCCTGCGAACCACGTTTCCATCAATTGACGTGTGCTGACAACAAAATCGTTCTCTCGATTTCGTCGTTACTTGCTCTTCCTGATCCGCCTTTCTTGCACTCCCCTTCAGTGGAACACTTCAAAAGATAAATCGTGTCCAGGAACAACTCTGACGATGAAAGCAGTGGCACCGAGCGTTGCTTCTTGCCCTACATCGTATGAGAAAGGAGAACCGAGACCAAAGGTTTGATTGACTAGGCGCAAGACAGCAGGAAAGGGGAGTCCCACAGTCGTTTCTTCTCAGACGCGTATAGTCAGCCATCACTGCCGTACGTGAAGAATGCGCTACTGCTGAGACAGCTTCTAAAGCTTGCTCCTTGCGATCTCGCTGCCGTTCCTTGCCATCTCACTCTTCTATGCGCTCTGTCCTTATGCGCGTCCTCTCGATTAGGATATTCTTCTATGTGAGTTTCTTAGCAAGAAGACGCTACCGATGTGTGGCAGCGGAGTTGGTGGCAGTGGAGTTGGTGAAGCTTTAATGATTTCATTTTATTCCGAGAAAATGGAAGAAAGAGGTGTAAAGTTGACCACGTGGAGGAGCATCGCCAAGGCCTTCAATCAAGGTAATGTCGAGGGAGACGCGAGGGCGTGTGAAGAACGTTGGCGGCTGTGTGTGCGGCGAAAATGTGTGAATTACGAAACAGACACATGATAAGTATAGAGCCACAAGCGGCCAAGAATTGAAGCTGACTTGCGTGAAAGGCTAAAAAAAAAAAAAAGAAACGGAAAACCGCTACAGCATATTCCACGTAAATGAGCTCTCTCTCCTCGGCATGAATGCGTCTGAGATGATGAGATAGGCGGTGCTTTTGTAAGCAGATGAGCGCAGTGGTAATGCGCACATTAGTCTCACTAAAACAACAGAAGAAGGGGAACGAAGCGCGATAAAATAAGGCGAGCCACAGAAACAAGATGAAAATGCTGCTATTGCAGAATGGTTCTTGAATAAGGATGAAGTAGCAAACTTCAGACTGCGAGCGCATGAAAAGAATCACTGTCGTTCGGGTGAGCACCATCTGCGACGCCACCACAGTGAAAAGGACGCTTTCTTCATATTTGCCGGTTCGTGGCAAGTTGCATATGCCTCAATGCTCAGGGTCCCATACGTACAAGAGCAAAAAAAAGCGCTGGTTCGAGCCTGGTGTTTCTGCGCTGTGGAGCTGTTTTTACTAGCAAGATATCTTCCCAGAGCCATTGTACTCATGCCAATTCCTTTGTTTACTCACTCCATATTTGTACCATCTGCCACCCTCTCCGCTTGGGTGCGTTCGGTGGCCCTACTTGGCCGGCGTCTGGTGCCTCCTGCAGCGCCCTGCGTTTGTTTGCAGAGTGAGGTGGCGTCTCCGAAAAGCGGCGCCACGAAAAGGAAGCCGCTCAGCCGCAGAGCGTTGGCACAACACGCTCTTTTACTTCTATCCCTTACGTTGGGGTTTTCGTTCTGTTTGATTCTCTTTGGCATTATTTGTGTTCTCTTTATGAACACATGTCTTTCATACTGTACTTTTATGAGCTCGCTATCCCTTTCTGGTGCAACGTTGCAGAGCGTTCGCGCATGCGCAATGATACAGCACTCCATATCTTTGCAAACTGCATTTTGCCATTTCGACCAGTTTGGTTTAGTTTTAAAACAAAAAGCAAAACCGCCTAATACTAGAAGTCACCATTACCTGAACATCGCACCTTATTTTGCCCGTACGGGCACTTTCAAATACAGTTTATTTCCCAGTTACACTTAGGCAATTACAAACACAGTCTTATTATTCACTTGCACACATAAAGGAATGGTACGACATTGCAGACATGAATATTGTGTGCAAAGCATGCGAAAAGGAGATATGCATGCTTGAACATCTGCTCTGGGAGTGTGGGTCGCTCGGCCCTGGCATTTCCCGGAATCGGTTTTTAGGAATGATAAGATCTTCAGATCATATCCCTCAAGTCCTGGCTGTCCAGTACGCCCGTGATAGGGCTAGGAGGCTTGACCTCCCGGTCCCGACATGGGACTAGCCAGGCAGGTGGCAACACCTTGTACAGGACCAGAATAAAGCTTTTTCCTCCTCCTCCTCCTCCTCTTGTGTAATCGAGTACTCGCATTCTTTGCCTGGTCCTACTCGTTCTCTTCCTTTAAACTTATTCTTGGCGGTCATTGAAATGTTTTGGTTTGTATTGGTTTGTGTTGTTCGTATTGCCTGTATTATTTATTATTTTCATTGCTCTGCCTTTCACACCCACTCCTGCAATAGCGTGATCGGGCTGCAGTATGTACACATAAAATAAAATAAATTGACTTTCAGGAAGCGTCAAGATGAATTCCGAACGGAAGAAACCTCGCTTCATTTGTCTGTGACCATAAACTTCGCTGTCTAAATGATGGCAGTCCCATCTTTCTGAGCGGCCGCACATACAGTTGCCATCCCATCTCGCCGCGTCCTTTGGTTCGCAGGTATAGAAACCCACGGAAGCGACCACATTCCTACCTACCTGAAGGTTAAAGGCCTAACCAAATTCGTCCCATTCAATTTAAAGAAACCATAGATTGTCCCGTGTTTAAATGACTTATGGAAGATGCATGCCACGAATGCTTTTCTTCCACACTAGAAATTCAGATCGCCAAGGCTATGCAGGATTCTATGCGTTCATTTCGTCCATCGGAGAAATACCCAGATTTTGATGCGAAAATACAGAGCCCTACGGGCAATCCGGCGGCGAGTGGAGCGACGGTACAGACGGACTAAATCGTTTTACGACCTTAAAGAGGCCAGACGAATTAAAAAGAAAATTCAACGTCGTCTTGCTGTGCTGCAACATCAACGCTGGAAATTCTTTTGTGAGTCTCTCGATCCGCGTAAACCTCTTTCACTTGTCTGGAGAACAGTCCGCTGACTTCGAACAGCTCCTCAACAGCGCCGGCCATTTAAATCTCGAGCCATCCATCGAGGACGCCGAGAAGTCGACGTAGCCAAAAATTACTGCGCAAGCATCGCGGGTCCGGCGTTCACCTATTCACCTTGCGCACCTATTCCTATTACTGTCCTCCCTTGCTCCTGAGACCCTCGTATGAACCTGCCTTTCTCCATTGAAGAACTGGAGGCCACACTTGCTGGGTGCAGACGACCTTCGTCACCAGGACCCGATGGCATCACGTACTCTGAGCTTGCAAACCTTGGTCCAGAGGCCAGAGATGCATTTCTTGGCCTATATATACAACGCATCATGGCGTAATCGCCTGCTCCCTATTACGTGAAAACCCAGTCGCCTTGTTCCACTCCTCAAGCCTGGCAAATCTCCACTGGAATTGTCATATTACCGTCCGATAGCACTGGCCAGCTGTGTCGGCAAGGTAATGAAGAGAATGATCCTTGCACGGTTAGAATGGTACTTGGAATTTTACGTCTATCCAGAGGTAATGGCTGGCTTTCGACGCGTACGCTCGCCAATAGATGGCGTTATTGACCTCGTAACATATGTACAGCACTAGAAGCATCTGAAGCGGATCACTGAGGCCTTATTCCTTGATGTTAAAGGTGCGCACGACAATGTCGATCATCATGCGATTCTGAACGCCTTAGAAGCGGCAGGGATTGGTGAACACACCTTTCACTGGATAGGCAACTATTTGAATGGCAGATCTTTCTTTATTTTGACTGAAGACGGACCAACGCCGTCTAGCTATACCAGTCGTGGTGTACCGCAAGGCGGAGTACTCAGCCCTACCCTTTCAACCTGGTGCTCGTTGGCCTCGCTGATTGTTGCCGCGAACCGTTCAGCTCTCCGTATATGCAGACGACATTTGCATATGGGCTTCAGGCATGACACGTGTACAAGTCTGCGCACGATTTCAGAAAGCCTCAACAGCTTTGTCAACATACCTAAGAAGACAAGGCCTGGAGCTTTCCGCTGAGAAATGTGCACTCGTTGCTTTTACTCGCAAGGCGATGGCCCCGTATGCTTTGCGGAATAATCACCAAACTGGACGATACGGACGAACGCACCACTTTCTTGGCGACATAATTGATAGGGACTTCTTTTGGAGCTCTCACGTCTCTTATATGACAACGCGGTTGGCCGCCATCGTGGACCTTCTTATTTTTTCTCGGCGGGAAGTGCAAGGGCGCAACAGTACCATCAATGTTGCAACTATATAAAGCACTGTTTTTGGGCTTCCGGTGGTACAGCTTACCTGCACTACGAAATACATGCGCTACAAATATCCGCAAACTTCAGAGTGTGCAAGCACAAACACTCAGAACTTGTCTTGGTCCCCCGAAAACTACGTCATCGATTGCGACAGTGGCCATTGCCAAAGACACTCCTTTGACAGTCCATATAGGTACACATGTCCTGAGAGCACACATCTGACCCCTGACTCGGATTCCCTCAAGCTATCTTGCTCGATTGCCAGCAAAGAGGCTACGTTCAACCTATGCCAAAGATGTTGTAAGACACCTTTGGCATAGGTGTCTACTTGCTACTATAGGTGTCCTACTTGCTATCAGATTTTACGCCTGCTACACGATTATCAGATCGACTGTGGTGTCTGCACCGTCCGCAATTGCAATTGGCAATTGCAGGCATCAGAAAGAAAGCTGTAGCGTCGTTGCAAGCTTTGAAACAAGCAACTTTGGAACACATTCACAACGTACACAGATTGCGACAACATGTTTACACAGATGGTTCGATAAAACTCAACAGCTCCGCTGCTGCAGTTATTATCACGGCAAAATCTGAAGAAGTCAAATTAAAAACTGAATGTTTAACCACATCGACGGGTGCTGAACTTGCGGCACTCCGTGTTGCACTTGGTTTCATTAATCAAGAACCACCGCAACAATGGACAGATTTTAGAGACTCCAAGGCAGCCCTTCAGTGCATACAAAGCCCAATGCGCCACGGACTCGATGAACAACCTGGCCTCAGAAATTAGACACATGCATCATCACAGCCATGACAAGGGACACAACATAACCTTTCAATGGCTTCCAGGACTTGCAGCATAAGCGGGAATGACCACGCCAACGAAGTCGCCTGATCTTCACATGAAAAGGGTCAACGTGTTGATTCCGCTTTCGCTAATTGACGCTGCGGCTGGGATACGACTGATGTCCCGTGAATGTACTTTGCCTCTATGGGACTCGAACGCTTTCACCATGTGTCGTTTGCGTTCGTTATCTCCGGACATACGGATGCGCCTACCGCCTGGATTACCATGGCACGAACACACCATGCTGTACCATCTGTGGCTAGGCGTTGCATTTACGAACTCATATGCTTTCCTTATTGGAATGGCCAACATTCCCACGTGCGCCACATGCAACATCGATGAGACGCTCGCACATATTATCTGTATGCCCGTGATATAGTGCCCAGAGACAAGTGCTGTGCAGAGTACTCGACCAGTTGGGCAATCGTCCACTATCAGAACTCAAAGCTTTGGGTAAGCACTCCCGCAGAACATCCACGCTAAAGGCTTTACTCGCGTTATTAAGGTTCCTACGGTCTGCGAGGCTTCACGATAGATTGTAAGAACGCCGCCCCTACTGCTCTGTAGTGTAGGTGTTTGTTCGTGCTCGTCTCTATTTCTCTCTGTCTCCCCCTTCCACTTTCTTTCTCTTTTTAACACCCTTCACCCTTCCCCCCGTGCAGGGTAGGTAACCGGAACTGCCTCTGGTTAACTTCCCTTCCTTTCTATGCTTCCTTTTCTCTCTCTCTCTCTCTCTCTGGTTGCGTCGGACTCCGACATTGTCGCATTGAATTTCTTACACAAGTGCAGTACATCTTCAATGTAGCTGGTAAATGATTCACCCGGCTGCCGGGCACGTTCTCGCAAACGCGATTCCGTTCGCAGCTTGCGCACGGTAGGGCGACCTATAAGACACAGCCACAAAAAAGATGTCTTGAAAGAGGACCGTGTCGGAAAGTCGGTCTAGTTGTATCAGAGATTTGCGACACCCGCGAGATAGACGAGCACGTTACTCAGTTTGGCGGGATTGTCTCATTGGTTGTGGGCGCTTACCTTTTCATATGTGGTCAGCCAGTTCTCGATGTCGGACTCGTGCGCACCGCTGAAAATGGCAGGGTGCTTGTTGCGAGGAACACCAGAGCACAGAACCGACTGAGGTGGCGTTTGCTGGGATGCGTATTCAGGCAAGGTTGAGCGTAGGTTACGCGATCGAAGTTGCAGGATGGACGTCGTAGGCGAAAGCACCCTCCACCACTTGCAAATGTGTTTACTAGCACCGTCGTCTGGGACCGACGGTTAGAGCAGGGCACGGACTCTTGCCACTAGCGGCATCTCCCGAAAACAGAGCTGTAGAGCTTGACATACTTGAAAGCGCTGGAGATGATAGCCCCAAAATAGTGTTGCTCTTCTTCGCATATATATATATATATATATATATATATATATATATATGGAACACCATTTCTCACATGAGCCAGTGATGATGATGATGTCCTGGATTAGTTTGGCGCTTACCCACTCGCGGGGATTGGCCAAGAGTCGGGCAGACTTTGCTTATGTGTTCAGAAAAGGAGGTAAAAATCTAAAAATTTGTTACATGAATTTTGGCGAGGGAAAATCGAAATGGTTCAGTAGATTGTCATGCTACGTAGAGGAGAAAAAAAAAGTATCTTGAATATATCAATGAGGCAATATAGGAGGAATGAATAAAATAATATGGTCATCAATGAAATCGGTTTGATTCAATAAGAAATTTTTCTAAGGCGCCTGGGCACGTTAGGACAATTTCTTCTTCTTCTTCTTCTTCTTCTTCTTCTTATTATTATTATTATTATTATTATTATTATTATTATTATTATTATTATTATTATTATTATTATTATTATTATTATTATTATTATTATTATTATTATTATTATTATTGAGGGACTTGGTGCTGGTGCGCTCGGCATCCTTTTGCCGAGTGCGCCAGCACCAAGAACCTCGATGTTCCTGGGCACTTTCATAAACACTGTAAAAGAACGAATGAGATGGAAAGAACACAAGACGAACGAACGTGGAGTAACAACAAAATTTTCTGCTACGGCAAGGAATATTGTCATGAACTAGTGACGGTGAATAATGCAGCGGCAATTCTTTTAATGACGAAACTAACTTTTATCGGGTGAACTTGTGCCCACAAACCCAAGTTACACTCAAAGCATAGAGACAGTGGCGAAGACGGTCGGCGATCGCCGAAATCTGATCTCCCGGTAAAGCGCACCGGATTTTACACACGAGCCACCGAACGTTCCAGAGTAATCGCTGGCGCCTGCGTGTCTCCCTGAAAGTTCTGCACCATTCGCGTCGCGCATACATGCAATGAGATTACACAAGGTTCGGTGACAACACACAGCGGTATGAACCATCGATAACATTCCAGAAACTTCCGATACATGCAGGTGACTCCCGCATTGAGTGATAACATTTGTTAGATGGTGAAAAGCGCTCACCCGAAAAAAGTTGAAAGAGCGCACATGTCAATATAAGCGATACAGGCAGTCACACAGCAAAGCGAAGGAAAACAACCCGGACACATGGTTACAGGTCATCGGTTAGAGTATCGAGCTATCCAAGTACACTAACATGCCAGTGTACCAGTCTTGTGTACACTGTCCCACTCTCGTGCGGGGGAGTGTACATTGAGCAAACGGACAGCTGCATCAATCTAAGATTTAGTGAGCATGACTTGTCCTTGCACAAGAATGAGTAAGCGCATATGTCTGCGCAGTCGACAACACAGGTGTAAGCCACTGCTTAAGAAAACATTTTGTTCAAACATGCTGATGTATCCACTAGATTAGCCGGGGAGGCAGCCCACATAGAGCGGAAGGGCACGTTGTGTATTAGCTAACCTTCAATCGCGCTTTCTCACCAGGAATTAGTGTACTTGAATAGCTCGGTACGGTAACAGATTACCTGTAACCACTTGTCCTGCTTGTTTTCCTTCGCGGTTCGGTGCGATTACCTGTATCGCTTATATTCCTTGCTGTATTTGTAAACATAATTGTTACTCAGAGCTCGTCCTGTGCTCTTTTCACCCCATCCGTCGTTCTTTTCCCGCTGTTCCCATCATGAATGCTTACCAGCTTGCCCACTTTTCGACTTCAATAAAACTTCAATCCCTAATAGATCCTAAAAGTGCAGAATGAATGCAAGAGTGACATAGTTATCGTATTCAACTGCTTCTAGCTTTTACGTACTTGGCGCGTATAGGGTGAACATATTTATGAATTTTGGCGTCTATAGGGAGAACTGACTGCAACGTTTCCTTCCTCGAGCATGTCAGTCTTTTAGCGATGAAAAAGGAGCTCAGGATGCTCGGCGTAGCCCGGAGCAAATGCAGGAGACTCGTGGAATAACTGAATTCCTCCGGTGTCAGCATATTTCAAAGAAATATTTGCAGCCGTGCACACACACAAAAGAGTAAAAATAAAAGTGCCGACTATCCACGCAGCCTATACGCTGCGTGGATCAGGCGAAGCCATCATGATAATGCGATCACAGAGGGAGACACTCGCCAACATAGACACGTCAAGAGGCACCTGGAGTCTTCTGCTACAGGCCAGCCAGGAACGACACCATTGTCACTTAGGAGACATGCCTGTGAGATGGATGGGGACCCGCAGATACAGTGTGTCACAGAAAGCGCATATCGAACACCGCTCTAATGGAAGGGCCTTTGCACACGATCAACCCCAGTCGGCCGGAGTAGCCAAACTAGGCCAGTACCATTTTTGCTGAAACGGGCTGGCCACTTTATCATGCTTGCCACTTAACGCCTCAGGAAAGTCATGCAGAGAGGACACTCTGTCACCGTTGCTATTTCACTGTACATAAAACCCATCGGTTCTTCGGCTTTGTTATTTCGCCGTCCTCAGTCGGAGATTGTCATCGCAGCAGTCGTGAGCGCGAGCAACTATATTCTGGTGTAACTGATTTATTTTTCTCTCTGTGCTTGTCATTTATATATTTCGTGGCGAATATTCTGTTTACTTCCCTACTACGCTTACAATACGCATAAGGTCGGCCGAGTAACGCGCAAGCACAAACGGTAACTGAGTCAATGTATATGCACCATGAACAAAATATAAAGAAAGGACAGTGACTCTTCCTGAGGATTTACTTGCTTTTAACGAAAGAACAATTTCAGTAAGCCTTATGCAAAGTTCAAGCTCGCATCAGATTTCTATGATAATGTGCTGCTATGACTGCAGTTTTTTTAATGCATACCGATGCTTTGAGTCAACATTTTGCGATGATCGGCTATTTAGCGGTCTAAATAGAATGGAAGAGTTTAGCTTTTCTCACTATATAGAATATTTGTACTCTAGAACCAACAGAAACAAAGAAGAGTTTGAGGGTGAGAAGAAAAATTTCTATTGTGGATATCATAACGTTGCAGAGCACGTTCTTTGTAGTGGGGATATTGTTGTTCGGTACCTTTATTAATGTACAAGTCACTCATGTGACAGGTTTGCCATTGTTTAAGGGAATCTAGCGTGGCCACAGTAAGAATCGTGAATAAACTCGAAAGTTTACATCATATTGTCAACGCACAGTATGGTTCAGTAAATTTTGTGGCTATACATCTTCATTTGTTCACTTGATTTTATTTTCCCTGTCTGAGCTCTGGTTTCCATTACAGTGAGGTTTTATTATTCCTGACCATACAGCCCGTAATTTGACTCACTAGCTTTTTCTCCCAGAATTTCGTCACCTATAATTAAATGTTCTCGACAAGACAATATTTGGGTCAGCTTCCTTTACTGCTAGACAGATCAAGATCGCACAAAAAAAGAATGTCTACATTTACGGATGATTAAGTTCCATATCTCTACTTCGGGCAACTCAGCAACCTCACACGGCCAATGCTCTTAATGTACCTGGACTAACGTGGCCCTGTCATCCTTGCGGCATGACGCTTCTCAGAGAAAGAAATTAAATAAAAGGCAGGGGCGTTAAGCAGGCTGCACCTGGTTTGCTAACCTATACTGGAGAACGAAGAAGCAATATGTGAAAGGAATGAAGAACAGAAAGGATAGCAAGTGTATCAGTGTACTCGAAGCAGTTATAACGAAATTCCTAACATAGGTAGCCTCAGCTGTACAGACGCCCCGTAGCTTTGACACCACTGGTTGCGTGTTGTGTGTGTTGAGGAAGTCTCAAGTCTGTAGGTCAGAGAATTCTCTCCTCGAACCAATGTTTGCTGTAAATACGGATCGCTATAACTTATCTTTCGAGCATCTGCAATGCTTGTTTCTTTCACATAATAGATAGCTGCTGAAATACTGTCGCAATTACCCAGAATCATTCAGTTGTCTATGTGTTCTACACTTGCGCTTTCCGTTGTGGCAGTCGTATTGCTCGCTATTAACGTATTGTAAGCGCGTACACAAAAACTAATCATGCTTGGCAAGTGAATTTTATTGGCTTTCAGGAGTCGGTTGAAAGATGATGAACGGCTTAAAAGAGATGTCCTCACATTACTTTATGAGCGCGATGCATAGCCTAACCACAACTAGTGGGTAGCATCTGCTTTCCTGTGTAGGAACATAATGTAACAGATTCTTTATGTTTGCATTTGAAACTAAAGCCGTGGTTCATTACAGGAAGTGTGAAATCCTGCCTACTAAATCTTTTTTGTTGTTGTTGTCGGTATTGCCCATATTTGTAAACAAAGGGCATTCTTACTCGAAAGCGAAATGTTATAAACTTTTTGAAATAGATTTCATCTTTGTTTATGCGATTCTTTCACTGGCAACCCTCAAAAAATTATCAAACAACGACGCCCGCATTTTATATACTCAAGCATCGTTAAACGCGGTGCTAGCTTTCTTTCTTCTTTTTTGCTACCAGTATTAGGACAAAGCCAAGATTGTAGCGGTGGTAACAATAGTCAGAATGGTAACAATAGCTAATTTAAAAGAATCTTCATTAAGGTAAACTTTTGTCGATAATTTTTATGGTAATAATTGGACTATTATAGGCTGTAAACTTGTCATTCTAATCATTTTAAAAGGGGATAAAGCAACAGACATATTTTCTGAGATGTATTTTTCTATTGTTACTGCATGAACCTCTCTATTTATTCAGTGGCAAGCACTAAAAGGCTCATGTTTTTTATGCACTTGTAATTGCGTTGTAAAATGGATCACTTGTGAACGTAACCCACAGCTGGATTTAGGAAACGTTGCAAAACTTGTGCGCAGCTTGTACGCAATTTGTACGCAAACTTGTATGTGTTAAAGTAGTTCAACTATTTTCAGTGCTCAGACGCATGAGAGTTACTGAGGAATGTTTATGAATGTCTACCAAAGGCAAATTATTTAGAAAAACATCAGCTCAAGCAGCTCAACATAAGTAAAGAGAAACACAGCCAGTGATGCATTCACGGTGGTGGTGTCTATTGTCTTGTTTCCTGTTCCTTTTTTTTTAAGCTTCTTGTGCTACCACGTTTCGCGATGATTAGCCATCGAATCACCCAACTGTTGTTATAAACTGTGTAGGCCTTTCCACAAATGACAATCAATTTTTTCCGAGATCAATGTGGTGTGGTTAAAAAATTTTTAAACCCTCCAAAACGCTTTTACTGTTTTCTATTTCTTTTCTGCACATTGCCTTGATATGTTTATGGTCATTTTTTTTACCGTTGCGTTACTAGACACTGTACCGAAGCCTATTTCTAGGTCCTCGAAGTAAAGAGGAGGCTTCATCGAAGTAAAGAGGAGGCTTCAGGGAGGGGAATCCTATCTAAATACATAGGAAAGAAGAAATCATTTCTGTCGGCAACTGCTTTATCGAATTTCATATTTGTTGCATTTAAAAGAGAAGGTTAAAACCTAGAGACTGTACCTCTTGGATTTTGTTATTTACGCCGTGAATGTTTTCATACATCTTGTGGAACATTACAAATTTACAGAAAACGGTAGCATCTAGTTTACGACACTGCAACTTAGCAGCAAAAAATGATGTCCCAATTCTGCGAATTCTATCTACTAGTACAATTAAAGCGGACAAAATTGATATGCTATACACGGCTCCTACATATACGAGTAATATGTAAGTAGGGCTTTTGCAACACCCTTGTAAACATTGTAAGAGAGCACGTAACATATAAATGTTACGTGCTCTGGATACCTCAATGGATACCTCAATGGATACCGCTGTGGATACCTCAATGCATGCAATTTGCAAAGTTGGTATTCCCATTTTTGATGCAGAGTTACATATTTGGGAACTTTGTGCTTCTATTTCTTTTTCAGTATTATCGATTGTAGCCATTCTTGTGAAAACTTTCATGCACTGAACGAAAATTCTACTTCCAGCAGTCAGTAGAATACAACTTTCTCTCTGAAATGCAACACATTTCTTTAATATCCCCCGAAGTGTTATTTCATGAAATTATGTCTGCGGTTTACAAGTACTTGAATAAGCGGCATCAGAGTCGGGCTCTACCTAACACTTTTTAAGTCCCTTTTCAAATATCTGAATCATTTTGTCCTTTTGCATGGTGCTTTCAAGTTAACTCGAGCTGTCTTCAAAAAGACAATCATGCACGCAGCTATATGTCTTGTTTTTTTTCAGCGTGAAATAATTCAGACCCGTGATTGCCTTGTATGCAGTGAAATGCTATTCGGAAGGTAGATACAAAGCTAACAAAGCCAAAAGCATGCACTAAAAGCTCCAAGTAAGTGCACATTTCGGGTTATAAAAAAATAAGCTCCACAATAAAAACGAACGACTCGCACATACCTTACGTCAAATTTCGGAGTACAGAAGCTCTAAACTTTCCCGCGC
Organism: Dermacentor albipictus; assembly: GCF_038994185.2. Taxonomy (NCBI): domain Eukaryota; kingdom Metazoa; phylum Arthropoda; class Arachnida; order Ixodida; family Ixodidae; genus Dermacentor; species Dermacentor albipictus. The sequence goes on along the minus strand of NC_091824.1, from coordinate 150,818,923 downwards.
CATTAGCAATGCCTTATCAGTGCTTTCCAGAGCTCGTTCTTTTCTTAGAAGGGAAATATACCGTGATGGAGCAGAAAACTCAGAAGCCCCTCACTTGCGCTACATGCCTTATTCACTCTCTTCCTTTATTTCCTTTCACCTAGTGGCAAGATTCTATTGCTAGCGTCACAGTCGGAAAGTATTGGAAGAGTATGTTTGTTCTGTGTACACGTTTAGGTTTCTTCATTATTATTAATATGTATTTGTTAGAAAAACTTGCAGACCCGATTAATGGGATACCATCATGAAGAATTGACCATCGGTAGAATATTTCAACCTGTTTCCATTCTGTTCCTTTCAGAGCAGAATATGACCGATTGTACCCTCAAAAAAAGAAAAGAAAACACAGAGCATGGGGCCATTTCTTACTCCTGTCTCCGCTCAGCCAAAGCTATTTTGGTCGTGGCACACTTTACTTATCATGGCTTTTTTTCGTTTTCCTATCTTCCTCCAAGCTAAACCTACAAAGAAAAATATTGTGCGGCGAAAATTGACTACAGGGCCCCCGCGATGACACTACCTATGAAAGATGTGAGTAGGCGAAGTGGTGACACCCATTTTCTGTTAATATCTGTAGTAAAGGATGGTCAGCCGCATGAATCATGTGTTCACAAGGAATTTTTTTTGTTCTATTCAAACAAATACTCTATAGTCATTTTTTACAAATGAACATGTCAGCATCTTTTATAAATAAATTGCACTTGATAATTTTTTCTTCCTAAAGAAAACTTTTAAAGTATGTCAAGAAAGCTGAAGTTCCAGGTAGAAAGCTGCAAAACACATGACTAATATGTTGCTGAACTAACAACATCGGGGACTACTGAAGCCCTCACTTCCGCACCTGGCAATGTCACCGAGAGCTTCTTCCTTCTTCTTTTTTCCTTTTTCTTCTTCCATTTTCCTATTTCTTCCTTTTTCCTTTCTTTCTTCCTTTCTTCCTTGAAAAAAAAATATAAGTTTTCTTTATCTGAGCATTTGTTAAAGGCCGTTCTCTTGAAGAGAGGTTCGCATTCAGGAAGCATCTGCAAAAATGTTTGAACAGCTAATAGAGGCTTGATTGTGAAGCTTAAGCAAATTTAACAGCGCTGTAACCTAACTACAAGCCTTAAACGCAGATGATGAATCGGCGGGTTTGTGCCAAGGAAATAGAATGTGCGGGTTGAAGGAGTAGTAACTCATTTTCGGCGATATATAGATCTACAAACTGCAACGACAATCCTTTATGCAAAAAAGAAGTGAGGCGTGCAGACAGGACACAAGAGTAGGGAAGCGGACAACACGAACGCCGACTATCAACTCAAGGCAGCACTGAGATGAAAAAAGAAAGAAGACACAAAACTCATCTGCGTGTGCTCAGGAATGGTAACACCACGTGTCAGTCGGGTACACGTGCCGGTCTACGTGAGAGACAACTTAGTGCACTTTATCTCTTCCTTATGTAAAGTAATCGAAGGTTGACTCACGTACGCACTTCCGCCATTATAGATATGCCATGCCTCTACCATAAGACGCGTATCTTCATTCTTATGCCTGTACAATATCGCGCATTCATCTAACTCTGGAGTGCAGTTACAATCTCGGCAATGTAGCGAAAGATTAGAAGGCGACGCACCGGTTAACGACCTTTTATGTTCCATTAGCCTATGATTGATACACCGCCCCGTTTGCCCTACGTGGAACTCACCACAGCTAAGGGGAATTTTATAAACCACACCCACACAACAGTCAGTAAAACTGTTGTTAATTTTGTGCTTCACTGTACAAATATCTGTTCGTTTTTTGCCTTTTACCCGCTCCTTTTTATTCTGTACATTTTTCATTCATTCAATTCATTATTCTTTTTTGCATAATGAATCCTTACCATCTAGCTCAGCTTTCTGTCGTTCTATGCAACGACAAATACAGCTCGAGCTTGATATCTATATGAGTTCCTCGTCCTAATAGATTCGCACACGACGGTGCACTTTCCCAATTTCATCTCCAGAAAGCCTCTCATTTTCTCTTGTAAAGAGGCGGCTAGCTAAGATGGGAATGTCGCAAGCATTGGGAATGTAGCCTGCTCCTTTGATGTTTGCCGTATGCCATGCTTGCAGGCATTGCACAAGTTCTACTGGAGCACCTATGAAGAGTGCGCGCTGGTCTCTTTTGGGCGCCGAAAATCGAGGTAACTCATTTGCTTCAAGTCAGATCTCTCTAGTGTGCCGGGTGTGTCCAGGAGTGTTGATGCTGATGCAGTTTTATAATCCGAGTCTAGCGTAACCCATGGGATCACGGTGAGGCGTCTTAAGTTCACGGCATGCGTCTGTCTTAGATGAGATTTCGAAATAATACGCCGTGATTAGATGTAAACAAATTAGGAAATATGGCGTTTCTTTCTTTTTCATCTTCCTTGCCTTGGTTCGCTAACTTTCTTTTTGTCTACATAAAAAGGGCGAACATTGCATTGCCATGATTGCTGAATATTCTATTTTTGTAATAAAATAAAATGCGTTTATTTGTCTTCCAAAAGACATGTTTTATAACTTCCTTCCATGGCAATATAGAACAGTCACAAAATCAGGCATTGAGTACTAACATCCTAGAAAAATAAATGGTGAAGCCAAATCAATGAAAATGGTACGTAAAACTATGGCACGTTGTGTCGCCTAGGGTGAAGACGCTGCCTGCTTGTTTCATAACTAAACTTTATTACATCTACTACTACTACCTCGCCTTCAATGGTGCGTATTACAGCCTGCACGGCTGCTGCGCCATACAAATCCCAAATCGTATCATCAATGGATCACGGCGCAACCCGATCAGTGATGAACGTCTTATTTTGATGCAGAAAACTGGAAACATTGAGGAAGACGTTTTCTACGTCATTTTACAATGCAAATATTGCTTTTCACCCCGCTTTGGTTTCAGGTGGAAATGCGCTTGTTGATATGTCATGTATTTTTAGCATTTTAAATGAAGCAGGTGTTCTCAAAAACATTAAAACTTCACTGTGTGCTTCGATGTATATTACACAACTCTTCATTCACCGTATATGAGACCTAAGAGAAATATGAGACCTAAGGATCATGGAACTGAGAAAGAGACCCGAGAGATAGAGAGATGGAGAAGTAAAAAATAAGAAGGCTGGGATGAGAGATAGACCCGAAAGATGCCAGAAAGAGCGGCAGCTTAACCAAAACAAAAAAGCATGTTTTGTACCTCATTAAGAGGATGAGTAAAAGGGCAAGAGAGGAGAAGAGAGGAGTAGAAAGATAAACGCAAATTAGACAGAGGGACAGACAGGCGGTCATGACCACTAATCCGGGGAATCGAATTATTTCAATCACATATATGAGATCGTTATTGTTGATCTCGTTCGATGTCGGCACAGACTAGGATAGCTCAGACGAACTTTAAACAACATTTCTTCTGCGGGAACCGCCTCCACAATGTTCGATTTGCACGTGACACAGTCCTCCCCCAATAGCCTGGGCGTTTGCGCCCATGTGTGCTCTGGCTCTTACTTAATACAGATCACATAACCAGCGTACGTTGAAAACGCGTCCCTTATGTACAACAATGCATAGGTCTCTCGTGAGACAACACAGAATGGAATTTACGGAAGAGATGATTAACGTTGCGGTTTAAGCAAACTCTCCAAAATTGCAGGAGCGCCGAAATTGTGTGAACAACCTTTCGCAGCATTTGTTTTCTTTTCTTTTCTTTTACTGCTATTGCTGCTTCTTATGGCCCGAGCGTAGGCTTGTTACAAGCTTGTTACTCACTAGCTTCGCACGCTTCTCTTTTGCTTAATGCATCTGTTCACTGCCACACACCAGTCGTGGTTGGGAACCCTTCTGCTATGTATGTCCCGGCATCTATTTTGTTATGTCAGCCTTTATTGGTACAATTCGCTTTCTATGGAGTTTTAGTAATCTCTCTCCTTTCTATCACCGCACTTAAACGGGCCTTTTTCTTTACCGTTTGCTTTGTTAGGTGTGGCGCAGTGTCTTCGCACTTCCGGCACAAATAGGCGCCTGTATACGACAATGAGCAGCTGAGGCGATGTTAACGAGGGTGCGCTTCGTCACAGCTCATTTTCAGTGCCCAATGACGTCAAGTAGCAGCAATGTTTTGCAGTGCCATTGGCAGCGGCGGTGGCCCACTTCTTGCAGCCGTATGACACACGAAAAAAAGAAGACGAGGACGAGTGATTGTGACGCAGTAACTCTCTCATTTTTCATGTTATTATACTTTCAGCCTCATTTGGGCTACAACAGAGGTGGACCCGAGCATACATTTTCAAAAATAAGCTCTCCTTATACAAACAACTATAAACATATAACAATGATTGACAAAGGACAGCCAAAGCTCTTTACTCTGAAGCACAGAAAACAATGCATCAAATACACTATACATCCTTAAACACCAAGTCATTTAGTTTTGTTGGCAACATCGTAAAAAAGACGAGCGCAGTGGCGCACAGGATGTTTTTTTCTTGTGAGGCACTCTTTCTGTCCTTCTGGCGGCTAGATTTTGCCAACACATTACTAGCACACTCTAAATACCGCTCAAATCGTTCAAGTAAAGTTAGCTCTATATTTCTTGAAGCAGACAATTTTACAGAATTGAGGCTTATTCTTGCTTTTGTGATAACTCCCAATGTCGCTTACTAAGGTATCATAACAGAAAAGACATATATAAATATTGCGCACGTAGTCTGCGAAACAGGATGGTGATCAGGATGCTCGAAGTTTGCACGTAAATGAAAGCCACGTGCTGTAAGGAGTTGTCTCTAGAAACAGCCAGTTCAACTTCAATGGAGAAAACGAAGAAGTTATGACAAATGCATGCCCGCTCATGAATGTTGCGTTAATATTGTCTTTTTACCTTTGTTTTATATTTAAAAGCTGCGATAGGGACCAACGAAGCCATGTTCACTATTATTTCTCTTTGTGGGCACATGAAAATAGACAGATGAAAGCTTAGAAACCGTAAGTGTACACTCTTGCTATTTATATGTTGTATCACTGTTTCTCTTGTGGCCTTGTCTTGTACTCTGTGAGTAAACTATATGTAAAGAAGGAACTACACATTTATCTTCGTATTGAAGCACCTCAATATTGTTGTGATCTCGAACTACTAGAATCGGAAAAGTACGAGCCTAAGTTTTCTTCATGTTGAGTTATTGTTTATTACTTTGGCCTGAAGAAACTCGTAGGACTTCATTCGTATTCAAATGCACCTTAGAGGTTACGTTAGCTAGACCAGCGTGCAGGATTCTTTAAGAAATAACGCCGTTTAAAAGCACCATCGGCCATTATATTTCCAGCACAGAACTGCACGAACTGCAGTCACTTTCACTGACTCGCCTGTTCTAATTACGAACAAGTTTTTCCACGTTCCATCACGGGATGGTCACTTTGTGCGACAGCAAGCAATGCGCCTAATTGTGTAGCTCTGTGTGTTTTTCCGGAGCATGTGTGCCATCCGAGCATGCCTCACGAACACGAATCTAACACCACACTAGAATACCACTCAACTAGCTATGAAGTGTCTGCCATAAATAAGCCTCGACTGGCAACAAATCTCGCGCGTTGTCTGCAAACACAGAGTGCTCGTGAATCTCGCTCTATATCTGTGTGCTGCAATTGTCACAGCGGCCCTCAGCCGTCGCGACCACCCTCAGAGGGAATCAAGCGCACACTGGCTGCTGCTTATAAAAAAGCAATGAGCAAAACAGCAAAAGACGAAATAAGTTGGCCAGTGGGAAGTGAGTTTGTAGCATAGTGTCGCGGCATGTGGTGTAGCTCCTTCCTGTTCAGTAGTTTTCAGCATTAGATCAAGAAGCGTAATCTCACTGGTATGGCGTGTCAGCAGCGGGGTGGGCGACTGCCTTGCATATGGCTGCAGTCTGGCAGCTTGCTGGTTGCGCGAGAATAATGTGAATGATTGGTGAACTGGATATAGCTCACTGAACGGGTAACTTTCGTTTTGCTTTCTGTGGTTTGTAATTGTGTTTATGGCGTAGGTCCAGGAACTCTTTCATTTGTTCACTCACTAGGATGTATATAGACTCAGATTCACTTAGGAGTTTTCAGTCTGAGTGAGCCCCACCGAAACCGAGATAGTGTAGGTGTGAGGCCGAATGAGCCCGACTGAATCTTCCTCCGCGTCTGGGTGAGTCAAGGTGAATCCGAGTGGGTGTTAATATGAGTCTGAGTGAGACCCAGGGAATAAGAGTTTTTGTGAGCCTGAGTAAGATTAAGCCCGCCTGTATCCCATGTTATTATATGTGTTCTTCAGTTTTCGCAGCTGCATGTGAGGACTACTACACACGATGTCGAGTTAATCTTAGTTCACTCCATATGTCCATTATGACCAATTATTCTAAGGACAGGTGAACAAAATGCTTGTGTCCAATAAAGTCAATTTCGCAGATACAGTGCATAGGCTACTGAAACAATCGTTAATGCATTTCAGTGCGTAGAAAGCGCGCACATAAGACCAAAACTCAACCAATTTCGAATAGTAAAGTCATGTTTTAAAGGTATTTTCAATCATTGGAAAAGCAAAGTTTTACTAGTAGAAAAAAAATGAATATCAAACTTTTTTAGCGCGTCTTTCTTCCAAGCATTCTTATTGCGTAAATTTCTTGCTCCTTCCCACCTGAAATTCTTGATGCCTTATTTTACGTTATTTCCAACTACAATTAAACCGCTTAAATGGCTGACGTCGGCTAATAATTTCATAGACGCTCTAACTCTGTAACCATCCCTCTATTTGCTGTGAGCCTTTATTCATCTTCACGCTTAAAATGCTGTCTAACAACTTGACATAACCTCCTATTGTAAGAACAGTACTATGAAAACCTGTCATCTGAGCTGTCCCATGCGTTTGCACTCTAAAAGTGCCTACCCTCTACAATATGAGAGCAATGTTCAGGAACAATGCATAATCAAGGCTGCGCAAAGAGGCACATCATTTTAACCAATCAACTAAGAAACATTATACTGATGACTCATGGCTCTGACGCCGTCACAAAGCCAATTCTTTGTAGTATGATACAGAACGAGAAATGCGCTGGAAAATAAAGCTGTTTGCTTCAGTATGTAGCCAGTTGCTGAGGAGTTCTATAGAGATTTATACAGTACCTGTGGCACCCACGATGATAATGGAAGAGAGAATAGTCTAGAGGAATTTGAAATCTCACAAGTAATGCCGGAAGAAGTAAAGAAAGCTTTGGGGGCTATGCAAAGGGGGAAGACAGCTGGGGAGGATAAGGTCACAGTAGATTTGTTGAAGCATGGTGGGCAGATTGTTCTAGAAAAACTAGCCACCCTGTATACGCTATGCCTCATGACCTCGAGCGTACCGGAATCTTGGAAGAACGCTAACCTAATCGTAATCCATAAGAAAGGGGACGCCAAAGACCTGAAAAATTATAGACCGATCAGCTTACTGTCCGTTGCCTACAAAGTATTTGCTAAGGTAATCGCAAATAGAATCAGGAACACCTTAGACTTCTGTCAACCAAAGGACCAGGCAGGATTCCGTAAAGGCTACTCAACAACAGACCATAGTGACACTATCAATCACGTGATAGAGAAATGGGCGGAATATAACCAACCCTTATATATAGCTTTAATTGATAACGAGAAAGCGTTTGATTCCGCCGAAACCTCAGCACTCATGGAGGCATTACGGAATCAGGGTGTAGACTAGCCGTATGTAAAAATACTGAAAGATATTGATACGTAGGAAGACACCGCCGAAAAGCTATTTACAAGTATATTTACAAGGCGATGCGCCGCAGTTGACCAAGAGGCAACAGCCCGCGCTAGCTTCCAATCGTCGTATTCGTCTTCTTCCTACTCGGCTCTTCGTCATTGGGAATACTACCCCGTAGCAATATCTATAGCGGCTCCACAGCCACCGTAGTCCTCCACAAAGAAAGCAACAAAATCCCAACAAAAATGGCGTAAGGCAGGGAAATACGATATCTCCAATGCTATTCACAGCGTGTGTACAGGAGGTATTCAGAGACCTGGATTGGGAAGAATTGGGGATAAGAGTTAATGGAGAATACCGTAGTAATGTTTAGGATACCTTAGTAACTTGCCATTTACTGATGATATTGCCTTGCTTAGCAACTCAGGGGACCAATTGCAAAGCATGCTCACTGACCTGGTGAGGCAAAGCAGAAGAGTGGGTCTAAAAATTATTCTGCAGAAAACTAAAGTAATGTTTAACAGTCTCGGAAGAGAACAGCAGTTTACGATAGGTAGTGATGCACTGGAAGTGGTAGGGAATATATCTACTTAGGGCAGGTAGTGACCGCGGATCCGGATCATGAGTCTGAAATAATCAGGAGGATAAGAATGGGCTGGCGTGCGTTTGGCAGGCATTCTCAGATCACGAACAGCAGGTTGCCTTTATCCCTCAAGAGAAAAGTGTATAACAGCTGCGTCTTACGAGTACTCACGTACGGGGCAGAAACCTGGAGGCTTACGAAAAGTGTTCTACTTAAATTGAGGACGACGTAACGAGCTATGGAAAGAAGAATGATGGGTGTAACGTTAAGGGATAAGAAAAGAGCAGATTGGGTGGGGGAACAAACGCGAGTTAATGGCATCTTAGTTGAAATCAAGAAAACGAAATGGGCATGGGCAGGACATGTAATGAGGAGGGAAGATAACCGATGGTCATTAAGGGTTACGGTCTGGATTCCAAAGGGAGGGAAGCGTAGCAGGGGGCGGCAGAAAGTTAGGTGGGTGGATGAGATTAAGAAGTTGGAAGGAGCGACATGGCCACAATTTGTACATGACTGGGGTTGGTGGAGAAGTATGGGAGAGGCCTTTGCCCTACAGTGGGCTTAACCAGGCTGATGATGATGATGATGTTAAAATAACTGATGCCCTGAGATAAAACAAAATACTGCTGAAGTCACGGGAATGTATTCCACATCGCAAACGTTATTTCTTCTCCGCAACTAGCTCACGGTATTGCATACATATCCGAAATTCCGCTAACTTTAACGCAGTACTGCAGTTTCAGAATCCCTACGAACCATGACTTTGGCCATAATGAACTTGCCTTTGCACTTGGCTATGCACCAATCTAAGGGAAGGCAACCATGGCGTCTGGCACAATTTTTACCTCTATGGTAGTTTGAATGAATGACGTCTTTAACGGCAAGCAACGTATTTAACGTAATGGTAATGCAATTCTTTCTTTTTTGTTGTTTATTTCGTTTTGATGTCTTGTACAAGTCAATGAGGCATACTTGTTAAATTTTTATACTAGAAAAGAAAAATGAGCATGGAAGGGAAATGAGCGCAATACTGCGGCTAGAGCGCAACCTCGCTGACGTTAACAGACTTGATTTATGACTATAAAAAGCAGGAGAGATGCCTTTTAATGGCGTGAAAGCTGCGCTTTTATTATTTGGCGAAGTGATTTCTCAATGGGTGTGACAAAGCAATTAAATAAACCGAATAAGAAGCAATGGAGCAAGTATGTTCCAAACAGATGCATTTAGAGATATTTCGCTCGTCATTCATGAGTTTATTGTTGCACTACAGCTCGCTGCTAAAACGTTTTACAGAATTTATTTATTGGCCATGAGAGACAGAGCCGCAGAAGTTCGAATTTCGAACAAACAAAATAGTAAAATTTGGAGTTCTATGCAGAGGAACACCAAATTTCATGTGTAAAGTGTAGCCACCATGACTAAAAACATCCTAATCATTTTTGTAAAATTTTAGGGAAGATTAGTTTCCAATGAGAGTTGTCCTTGGTTGTCCTTTATGAAAGTGCGATACTGGCTTGCAAAGCCATTTACGGGGATCTTGTTTTCTCTAAATTTTACTGCGTGATACTTTTAGAAAAATGGAAGAGCAATAACTGAAAATAAAACATTCTGTATTTCTGTAATAAATTCTGTAGACGAAGGTGCGGCGCGCTTATGCGGTAAACTTAATACAATACAGCGCTTCCCCAGAAGGCGACAACATATTCCCCACCATATGTGATGTCACACTGAATGCAACACAGTCATTCAGGTAAAGATCTTGTCAGGAAAAATCGACGTTTTCTTCCTGCACGGAATACTAAGACAAAAGGGAAAGGTTCCTATATCTGGATGTCTATATATTTCGATATCCGAATAAATCTGAATTCAACTATTTCAATATGTATGACATGTGTTATTACGAAAAATAAAGCGCGATATACTTGTAAGTACAAAAAGTAAGTGTGTTTGTGCTGGAGCACACGGACCGAATTCAAAAACTTTTTCATTCGCAAGCGCAGTTTTCAATTGGGTGGCTACCGTTAGTAATTTTATGTCTAATATCTTGATTGCCTGGTAATTGCTCTTATGATCAATACTATAGCGTAACATCTTTCTGCGAATATGGGCCCAATTCGGAAGCGGACTTATAAGTGATGTAAGTAGATTATTTTAGCGTACTAGTCTTCAATATTCACTGCGCTTACCCCTGTGGTTACTGTGGGTGCTTGTGTACCCTAAACACGATTATCTGCAATTTCGTGTGCCATCTATATAATGGTTATTAGCACGCTACAGACACTTGGCCGGACAAGTATATCTAGTCAGCCCTTTGTATTCTTTCTCGTATTGCATACAGACACGAGAACAGGGAAGCAGCATTTCTGACCGTATGAAGCGATTTTTTCTCCTACATATTTTGATATTGTTGCTTCCGCTATGAGAAAAGGAGTAGCCGTCACCATTATAAGGTGACTACGTCTTTTTCTTTTATTTAAAAAAAAATGGGAAGCAAGGCCGCTTGCTTATCTGGTGTTGTGGTGCTTCCTCGTCTTTAGGAATGGTAGTTCTATGCAGTTTCACTCATCTCCGCTTAAAGAACGTTCGTTAAAGTCACAACGCAGTCTGTAATTTTATTTGCGCTTGCAGTCCTCTCTCTGCATTAAGTTAACACAGGGAGTGTAAATTAGCGTTTCTCAACTTGCAGGACGGTGGAACGTTACGCGAAGCCAACCAATAATACACGATGCACTCTCTTGGGAAAGTAATTTGGCGATGGAGATTTCAGGTAACCCCTTCATTAGAGAAGCCACGAGCTCGCTAATAAACTAGGATCATGCTCATTAATCTATCCGCTCCTTGGTTGACACTGCCACTGACTCTGCTGATAGCTTCGCGTCTTCAAATGCGGACTTTAATAAACATGGGATGCAATCAGATGAGTATTATCACTCGCTAAGGCAGTATTTCAAAACAGTTTCATGAAAAGGGCAATTTTGCATCGACCGCTAGCTATAGCGTCGGTTATTGCCCCCTTCTGCATGACAATTAGGATAAGATGCAAAAGAGCCACCGTGACGGCTCTCTGGATATGGCATTATGTTGCTGAGGTCGATTGCTGGCCGTTACGTCAGCGTTATGCTGCTGGCAGAACATTCTAGAACCGGCATTCCTGAAAACAAGTGTTCTAAATGATTTCGTGATAATCAAAACTGTCAACGCATAACCACGCCCGAATCCCTTTCTTTTTCACAACCATCATCATAATGTTTAACATCTTCACCCTCACCTTCAACTTCAACAAACTTGCTTGCATTTCGAAGCTCGTAGAAGTGTTCGGTACAGACTCAACCAATTGGGATATAGTTGGCTAAGCATACAAAATGCTCATAACGTGATCTATGGTGTTTATCGTTTACTTTATGGAGGCAGGTTCCTTTATTTGTATTTCTTGCTACCGAAGGATGTCGCAGTCATAGAAAGAATACTGTATTATCATAATGAAAATCCTCTAGTCCTGAAGCAAATGTTTTAAGTAGAAATATCACGTGTCGCATCCTAAAGCTCTTGCGTTAGGCTTAAGTTTAATCACTGTAGTTCAGCTCTTCTACTAGCGATGAGCAGACAAAAAAAAAAAGAGACAGAGATGTTTGCACTGACTAACTGTGTTCCTGGTCTCGCTCTTTAATTTTCCGACATGTTTACCGATTGCCCGGTGTTATAATTAGGCTACACGGCGCGAGAAAATGACAGGAGCTAAAACATTCAACGGGCGCCCGCACTAGGCGGACATACGTTGCAAAAAATAACCAAATTTTAAAACAAAGCCTGATGGAAGCAAGAAAGAGCCCGAAAAAACACAACAAATTCTTTATGATGAATTTCTTGAAGGGTAGTTCACTTCCGCATTCCTACATTTTTTTTCATAAGCTCACTATCCACTCTCACTATCCCGCTGCTCTAGTTTACGTGTAACGGAGTAACATCAAAGGAATATTTTCAGCTGACTGATTCTCAACACGGTCATAAAATTCCATGTTGCTGTTAACCCGGCTAGAATATAACCGGCGTTATAGTGATTACCTTTGACGTTTTACTTCCAGCTTTATGCAGACCATGTCACTTCCATGATAGCTATGCTGAAGCAGTGTTGACGTTTAACATTTATCGCCCGCAAAGAATTGGTTTGCTTTGTCTTTGGGTACTCTTAATAGACTCCCTCGATAGTTTTCATGGAACTACAGCCGCATGAAAGACTGAAAATAATTAAGTTGTCTGTGCTGAGCGTCGAGCGTTGAATATCACCCATCATAAGCAAGAGATTTTCACAAAAGGCGGCTACGGTGACCTTTTACCAGAGCATCCATCTCCTATCCAAGAGGCGCTGGGTCCGCGTACAGAAAGTGTCGTTCTTGGGAAACTTAGTCACCTTAATTTGAAATGTATTTCATTGTGTAATACAAGAAAAATTATTTAAAAAGATATCTACATTTCGGTATTGGGCATCGACCCATTTGTTATGTTGTTAGCAGACGAACTAAAAGAACCTCCCGACTCACAGATACCATCGAGAAAGCTACGCACGAAAGAAAACGACTCCTAAGCCTTTTGACTTCGCATTACGAAAAGCTGATTTGAAGTGGACTTATCGGTATTGCTCCCGACTTATAGCTTTCCTGCTCGGCTTAGCGGGCTTTACGAGAACTGAACGACTATGTACAATCGCAGGCATTCCTAATGCAGGAGCGCGTAAACGCAGAAAAAGCTAGAAAATTAAGCTCTGACAAACTTTCTAAGTGAATACAGTCGCATTTGGAAAAATCCCGTGTCGTGTTTCAGGCACTAAGTCTGCAACAAGCCGTCAGTGACTGCGCCAACGTGAAATCGGATTGCGAAGTTTGGTTGAGTACGTTCCCATGTAAATATTATAAATAAAGGATGTAATTAGTACAGCGCCTGTGCATAGAAAAAATTCAAATCTATTTTCTTAGCAAGGAAATCGATGTCCCATAATATAATGATGCTGCAACTGCAGCGTCGACCACCAATTTTTGGGTGGATGACATGACAAACCTTCAGTTCGAAAAGAGACGCTGTAAGCCACTGCGTGTATACACTGCACAATGCATGGCAAGCGCTGCGTTGTGCAAAATTTTTCGGATCTTCTTCGCTGGAGTTTCAAATTATGGCAAACAGAAACCTAATTTACGAGCTGTATAATATTCACAGATTTATTTATGGTCTAAGCGCTAGAGAAAAGCGGACGCACGAGAACTTGATGTCGAACATATCGAATTTGCCTGCTTCTTCATCCCTGGTTTTCATTCGGCGAATTTCATGAGGTCCACGTGAAGACTTTATCGGACAATATTACGTTTGTACATTTATTGACCGAGATGGCATGACTCGACTTTTTGCGAGCTTAAACTAGACACTAAAAGATGCAACAATCACATAACCTGAACAAAAAGGAATGAAGACCAGGAACCCACCCACAATAAAAAGTTGGTCACTCTCGCACTCAAGCTGAAGATTTAGATAACGCAAATGTGGCCTGGATGGCTCTTGTGAAACGAACGTTGCCTGAGTGCCGGCCGTCTTCGCTTAGCAGTGGTGCCAGTTGTAAAGTACATGGCTTCAAAAACGAAGTGGTGCAGCAAGTGTAGTTTGTAAAGAAGAAATAAAAAAAAGCATATTTTGAACTCCTAGACTTGCGATTGCAATAAAAAGGTGCTTTGCGTGCTCCTCTCTAAAGAGAAGCCCGCTTTCTCAGGTTTCATGTTTCGGGCAAACACACACTGATGGCAAGACTCATGTTTCGTAGCTTTCACCACTTAAGTAGTTCCAAACACTGTTCACAGCATTTTCATCATTCGTTGCGTTATTCACTGCTCTCGCCGCCCATCAAGCACTACAAGGAATCAGAAGCTCTGTTTTCAAGAGGACTGTAAACGACGTCGGCAAAGCACTGCTACACAGACTCGCAAAAGCGTTCGCTCAGAGCACTCCCGGAAGTAACATTGTAACGTCGGTACCAAGAGGAAAGGCGCAGATGGGAAATATCAGGGAGGTGCTGCACTAAAGTTTTGGCTTGCATTTCTAGGCATTATGTGTTTCACTTTCTTCACTCATCACATCCTTTTTGCCATTTTCGTTCTTTCTTTCTTTGCTTCCCACACCGAACGCTTGTTCGCGCAGTTTCCTTTGCTGCCTGGCAATGTCTTGAAATGGCGTTTTACGGACTGGGTTACCTTTTACTGAATCAGCAGAAAAAAAAAATGAGACCGTAAGCTTGGACCCTCGGGTGAAGCTTTTGTTGTGTACTCAGACAAATTACGTTCTAACGTATAGAAAAGTAGGATGCCTGTTAGCGGTTAGTTGAGTTGGTGGTGAATGATGCGCTTTCCTTAACTGCTAGGAAAACGAACTTCATTTTTAGTATGCAGCTTTAAAGTAGAATTTTACAAAACGCAGCGCGGTCGGCAGAGCAGGAGCACGCCTTGAAATGGGCGGTGGGCCGCGGGAACGAGAGCAAGGTTGGCCCTTTATAAATGCTGTGTTACCGCTCTCTTATATGGTTACAATTACTAGTAGCTGCCTTGACGTAGCATGTCTGTATAACTAAAGGATCGTCGTCAAGAGCACTGCCTTTAGCCAAGGATGGGAAGAAATATACTGACACAAGTTGGTTACTCCTACCCGCCGTGGTGGCTTAATGGCTATGGCATTAGTGAACACGACTTCGCGGCATTAAATCCCAGCCACATGGCGGCAGAATTTCGAGGGGGGTGAAATGCCTAAATGCCCGTGCGAAGTGCATTGGTTGCATGCAGGGACGTGAAACGAATGCACTATGCAAGCGGATTTTCTGTCGCCAAGTGGATTTTGGCCTTGCAGAGTTTTGGATGCTTTCTGGCTAGCAGACGAGAAAAACAGAATAACAAAGACATACACAAAATCACAGGGGGCAGGGAAAGCGACAAATGTAGGCTCTGTTTAGGAACAGGAACACTCACACACATAATGTGGGAATGCACCTCGCTCCCTTTCCCTCATCCCCCGTCAGCAGCGAGACTGACTGGGCAGCCTGGCTCAGTTGCGGGGACGTCGACCGACAACTTGAACTGGTGGACTGGGCGGAAATGGCCAAGCAGGCCCAGGGCCTTACTTGAGCCCTAACCCTCAGCCACATCCCTCTTTACCCTTCCCCCTTTCAATAATGTTTATCACCACCACAGACGAGAAAAAGAAACAATTGTGGCCATCACTGTGGCATCACGCCATCACTGAGGGCACTCGACAGATTGCAACGCGTTCACGTGAAGTCGTCACCTTCACTTCGATGTTATCGCGGCCTCTCCGGAAGTCTTTTGTCTCGCCGATGTTGGATAGCGAGAAGTATGCGTATGGTTCTCTGTTGAAGCGTCTCACGTTTTCTTCGTTATTTCTTCGGTAGCCACGTTAGGTGCCCAAAGTCGGCATTCGGTTGTGGCCAAAATGTTTTCCTTTGCGTTTCTTTTTTCATTTTGGTGCGCCCGCATTACAAAAGAATGGCAGTTCTGTTAAAGCTTATTCCACCATCATGCACTCTTCTGCTGATACCCCATGCCTCGAGTCCTCTGCACTTTCTGATTTTCCTGCCAAGCCCCTGCGCAACGTTGGGGCTCACATTGCAGCTCGGCCTTCTCCTTAAAGGATTTGTTGGGGCATCAAATACAAATATAATAATTGCATTGCCATTGCCAAAGATGCTGCAAACGAATTGCAGGACGCTACGCACTGTCAAGGCAAGTGAAATATGTATTTTTTTCATAAAAGAATATATTCCTGTGTCCCAAAAATGTGCCAGAAATAACTGATATCAATGCTTCTATGCGTTTTCCTTATTTAGTAGGTAAAGAAAATATCATATGAATTTTAGAACTATGTCAGTTAGAAACCAGCAAACCAATGCATGCCGCTGATATGAAAAACGTAAACGCCATGAAATTAACAAGTTGAGGACAAATATTGCAAAGAAACTTTGTCATATAAGATCCATGTTTACATTTTTGTACAAATGTAACGGCCAGGGAAACATCTCAATGACGCTGTGCTTTATTCCAAAGTATTGCGCAGAAGCAGCTGTCACTGGTCGTGTACTGTGAGTAATTGCAACAATATTACGGTAGCAAAAGAGAGCACATATAACAAGTAGGAGTTATGCAAAATATAAAATAGAAATGCGAAGATACAATAAAATATACAAATGCGAAGATACCGCTTGATAAAGGGCAAAAAAGAGTAACTGGAAACAAATGTCGCTGTATGCATACACAAGCGCTATCACAGGTTCACACATCACAGAATCCTAAGGTCCGCGCCCTCTTTTCACTTCCCTTGATGCATCGCGCGCGACGAAACGCGGCGCGCTTCGTCCCTGCTTTTCTCCCTTGTGTACACAAGACTGAGCCACCAACGCCGACTCACCCATACCCCCCCCCCCCCCTACGCTTTCACTCGCAGGTAGAGCATGCAGCGCGCACTGACGATGTTATCGCCCTTGGACTTTATACGGAACATGACGGCGACGCCAGAAATGCGCCTGGAGTGTTCATGTAATTGCTATCGCAATAATATAAGAGTATCCGGCAAGTGAAGACTCCCGCGGCTCATTACTTTTCTCAAAAGAAGTAGCAATATCGAACTTTCACCATGTTACAATGGAGTGCGCCGCAAATATGCATCTTTTTCTTTGGTGGAAATGTCTTTCTTTTTTTCTTTGGGCAGCACACATTCAAGCGTCCGCAACTGTACTGCTGTCGACGCTGCAAACGGCTCGTGTTGTAGCAGGCGCGAAAACTTCCCTCAACGAAATACAAAGATTTTCTCTTATAATTAATAGACATCTCGGCTCATACTTAAATCAGTGTCGTCATATGAACACCTTCTACATGCGTGTAAAGGAGGTTCTAGTTCGTAAGGAATGATAGTAGAGGATTTGGGAACAAAGGCGACAATGCAGCATCACATCATGGAGCTGCACTATTTAGTTTTCCGTGCGGGGGATGGTTCATTTGTTGTTGAGGAATGGCGGCGGTATAGAGGCGAAGACCGACGGCGTTGAGGCGAAGGCGAGCAAGTGGGGCTGCTGTAACCCACAGCGACGTCGGGGCTAGGCAAGTGGCGCAAGGTGGGGTGTATAGCGGCAAGGATCAGCGAGCGCTTGGCGAGACGGACACGAGTGCCTTCAAGACAATGACGGCGAGTGGATATGCCAGTTACGTGATGCATGCCCGATTCAGTGGCAATGGAAGCAGATCGGCGTGTCGTCCGGAGTTCTCTGTTCAGCTGGGTGGCGGAAACGGGACGAAAAGTGTTGGTCGTTGTGCGTCATTCACGGAGCAGGCCTAAGAAACGTCTAGGTCAGCAAATCATTGGCGCGTGACTGCCTGACTTAGCTCACGACTCTTGGCGTATGAGTGTCCGGCTGCAAGCAATAATATGCTCACAAAGACGTATTGTCGGTGCGTCGCCTTGCGAAAACTTCAGCGTACGATCCCATTTATGAATGTGTACCGTGATCCATATGGCCACGAAGAAACTTATGCGTATGCCAATCTGCATATTACGCTGCTTCTCACGTACTGCCTCACTGCAGAGCAACGCAATAACATTGTCAAGCGGGCTTTGTCAAGTGGGCAAGTCGCCATTATCACCTACACTGATCTCACCCGTAGATTTCTCGACAGTTTATTTCTAGAAGTTTCGACGATGAAAGTGTAAAGAACACTCTGCGATTACTCGGGCAATGCGGCATCCTTCTACCGGTACACGACGTTGACATTCACGGTATAACTTATTACGAAACGTCATCTTGACCGTTTTTCGTGTGCTCAGAAGAAAAATCCAGCTTCGAGGAACGTGTGGTCATCCAACTCACAGGTCTTCCAGCTCGGAACGACCCTATAGATAAAGCAGTTCAAAAGAGAACTGTTACACAGAGGCCTCGCGAAAGCATAGAGCTCTAGAGGAAAGAGAATACACGTTGCTTCTTTTTCTCTCTTTGTTTCTCGACGGAACAACCACGGCCACTTGCTCGCACAAAAATGGCCCCTCGTAGGCCGTCGCGACACGTAGCCTCTCGTCGATCTCAATCTAGGCTTGGCGGGTAGAAAAAGATGTCTCCGCTACGTGATTTTCTCCCCGAAACACCACTGGCACGAAGCAACTGCAGCATTTCCTGGTTGTCGCCTCCCCACCCTCCTTTCCTTGTGTCTCCACGACTTGCCAGCGTTCCGTGCACCGAAGAAACAGCTGTGCACGTAGAACGCAACGAACTATATTCTTGGCTCTTGTACGGAAACTGCAAGCTTGAAAAGCTTCCGCACATTTTGACGCTGCCACTTAGCTTTAGGAGATTCAGTTCTATTTTCCTGCGTGTGGAAGCACAGATTCATAAATTACGGAGAGCGCACTGCTTCGCAAAAAGGAATATGCCTAAGATCACGTAAAGGTTAAAGACGGCGAATAGTAAGCTTGTAGGCTCGCAGGGGATTGTTTTCGTTTGCTATTAACCAAAATGTATTACAGGATTCTGCTATTAGATATGGCTAGCTGTGGCTTTTCTAGAAAGCATACCGACTATCGAGCAAGTGAGTCATGCGCACAAATGGCGATGCATTTACATGCTTTATTTACAACACTACAACTCTGAATTGCAAGGGACAGATGGCAGTGTACAACAGTGCATTTCTGTGATTGTGTAAATGTAATATAAGTGATCGCGAAAAGTAACCCTAGGATCCTTAAGTAGCCAGAAATTGCACGAACCAGTGACAATTTCCTTAACTAAAGCTTGCCACGCGTGGCAATCGGACATCTGATCAGAGGAAAGCAGTACGCTGCAGTTGTCCCCATTCATTTGTATCTTTGGGAAGACAGTCGTAAGGGTGCTTAACTAGAATCAATATTGTCTGAAAATCTCGGTCATTTCTGTTTTCAAACGCATTTAGGTCCCTTAGAATATACGTATCGTTTCGAAACAAAGGCGCCATAGTCCGAGAAGACGACAGCGCAAGTGCCCATAAGCTGTAACACAAAAACAAATCCTAATGACAATGTATTGTGATACAGAACTATACCAGCTTACTCAGTTTAATGTTAGTTCTCACGACAATGTTAGCGTTTTGCGACGTCTTTTCTTTCTGCTTTAATGTGTGCCTCTGCATGCGCGCGCATGTGCATGTGCGCGCACACATGTGTCACATACTTGTTAATCGTGTATGTTACATATATGAATAAAGGCTTCTTGTACTACTTGCCGAACTACTACTTGCGTTGCCGGCATTCATCGAAGTACGACTGTCCAAGAGTACCATGACATTATTACAACAAACGGCACCTTGCGATCAAACATAGAGTCCAGTGGAATCAGGAGGACAAAAGAGACTCGTCATTGACGTTGAGGTCCATATAGGCACGCGCAAATTTACTAAGAATAAACCACCACTCCTCACGTTACTATTCATCACGTGTCTACCCCTGCTTTTCTGGCAAGGACTCGCTTCGGATAATTGGCAGTGCGGGCGAGGGACAAAAGGACGCAGCGATGGAGCACCTTTTGTGCAGCACTCCGTTGGCGCCGTGATTTCTTCCCTTGGAGTTGATTGCTCTGGGCCCCGCCGGCCCGAGTCTGCGGCCGTAGGCTTCTGCCAATGCCCAAAGCAAAGCAAAAAAGTGCTACAAGACGGCCGCGCCTAAGAAGCTCATTCATGTGAGGAATAGCAATTAAGTAAGAGCTCTTCGGGTCTATATTCCTTGTTCTCTCCATGTTCTCGTGGCCAAGTGACTGGACAGAAAAAAAGACAGATTGGTGAGCTCCAAGACATAATGTTTATTTCTGAGAACTTAAGCTTTCCCTTCATATAGTATTCTAATCAAAATAGAAGGCTCTTTGCGCCGAATACTCGAGCAAACCTCGACAAGGCCAAGATCTGTAAGACTGATATTTCACCAGCTACGAACTGTGACGGAATAAAAACTAAGTGCAGAATGTGTGAACATGCGCGTGCGAAGAAGAAAGAAGTGGTTTCAGTTTGGTTGAAACATGAGATTCGAAGGATATCTGGCACTGGCATCACCTACCTGAATGGTGTGTGTGCGTACGTGCGCGTACGTGTGCGTGTGCATACGTGTGCGTGTGCATACGTGTGCGTGTGCATACGTGTGCGTGTGCATACGTGTGCGTGTGTGTGCATCTCTCTCTCTCTCTATCTTTCTGCGTGCGTGCATGTGTGTCTGCCACCATGCTTATTGCATTTTCCCTGTTGCCTCAGTGTGATGCTCTGATGCTGTGTCGTGTATTTATGCCTGCGCCCAGGAGCCGAGGAAATGCATCCACCCGAGAAAAGAAGGCAATAGCTGTAGCGTGAGCCGAGTCTGGTGCCTGCAGGAGGAACTTCGAAAGCGGCCCATCAGCCGTTACGCCCACACGCGATGGCATGAGCTTTTCTCCCGCAAATATACCCTTAGGAGCACGCTCACCTAGCGTCGCATCAGAAGTGGAGGCGAAATAAAGAGCGCTCGCGGAAGCTTCGCAGGGAGCTGAGCTCCCTGCGAAGCTTCCGTTTCGTGTTCATTGATGGAAACCTTAGCCTCGGGCATTATACCACGAAAAATTTCATCTACTTGTTTTCATTTTTAATTATCTCTACCTCTTGCACGTGCTCTGGCTGATACGCATCCTAGGATTAGGATTGGAGGAATCCAAGAAAGAAGATGTCAGCATATATTTAGAAGAACCAGCCTTATTGAGGGTTTTGATTTTCAGTAGCAATGGTCAGTGCAGCACATAGGCAGGTGTGTCTAGATTTTTGTTTAGATAGCTTACGTGCGCTGTCAAAGATGCGTTGAACAAAGAAGAGTATTTTTTATTCGCTACACTTTGAAATTTTTGGAGAACTTCATAAGGTTACTGAGACCATTGCTGGCACAAACGTGAAACAGTAGAGAAAATCCTAATCCTAAACATATATATATATATATATATATATATATATATATATATATATATATATATATATATATATATATATATATATATATATATATATATATAAATATATATATATATATATAAGCCGTTCTCGTCTATGTGCTAACTGCGCTGTCATTACTATGGCATGCCTAAAGAAATCTCTGAAATATTTTAATATAATTTCTTGTATTGCATATTGTATTGCATCTTATATTATAATTTTCTTTTGCCCCCTCCCACACGCCGTGGTTGCTCGGTGTCTATGGTGTTGGGCTGCTGAGCACGTGGTCGTGGGATCGAATCCCGGCAATGGCGGCCGGATTTCAATGGGGGCGAAAGTACCCGTGTACTTAAATTTAGGTGCATGTTAAAAAACCCCAGGTGGTCGAAATCTCCAGAGTCCTCCACTACAGCGTGCCTCATAATCATCAATTTGTTTTGGCACGTAAAACCCTGTAACTTAATTTTTTTGCCCCCTCCCCTTTCTTTTTTCTGTAAATGGGTAATTTGTTATGCAGATATAGTTCATAGTTTGTAAAAAACGTACGTTGGACTGGAACTCGGAAAAAATTCGAAACTTCATATTGGTCAGAAGTTACTCCACCTAAAGGATATACGGGACCGGAATTAGAGCTAGAAGTATCCTTGAACGAGTCAGCATTCTCCAGGCAGTCTGACAAGAGGATGAGCTTGAACTTCGGGACCAAACGCATTCCGTAATATTACCACCCTATTCCTCTCTCGACTTAGCGCAGGCAATGACACTCGACTGCCATGTTTGCGCTGCGAACAATACTACACACACGACAACCTGCTTGAAGTGCTCATGAGAGAGTCAGGGCGACATTGTGCTCTCCCACTGTGCATTTCCCGACCAGGTTTACCTGCCTTCGGCTCCGCATGTGGCGTTTTGCGCTTTGGAATGAACGTGGCTGCGTAGGCAGCGCCACGGCATCGGCAGCGTATGACACGCCCTGTGCGCTTCGACCCATTTCTCTTTATGTCGGAAGGCCACATATACCGAAGAATGCGCACACACGCACATAGGAAAATATTCGACGATCAGTGAATCGCTCTGGCGATATTCTTGCGTACTCGCTTTGTTATAACTTTACGCACTTTCGGAGCCTTTCTACTAAGAGGCCGCCATGCTCAGAGCACGGAACATAGCATAGCGGTACTCCACTGCTTGAGCGCACCCATGTTCTCTTTCTTCGGTCGAATCTGTATGCGGTATTTCCGGTGAGCTGGAAACCTGGAATGCGCCAGCTCGGCATATCAGCCTCCTCTGGAGCATAAAGATGGTGTCGGGAGAGACGTTATGTAAGGCGCAGTGGGTTGGCATAGGCACCGGGACGGGAATGGTGATGTGGCGCTTTCCCGGAAACTGCATCTTGTGCATCTCTATACGATTCAGAGCTTACCCGCTTGCCGCCACGAATTCGCATTCGTTTGCGACTCTGGTCACAGGCTTTGTCTCACCGCTGCTATACCAAGTTAGGGCTCTCCGAGATGGAAAAGCAGTGCTCTGACGTGAACTGAACAGGACCCGAGTGCACCGATTTGTGTCGAGCAAAACCATATAAAACGACATTTTCGGCGTTTTGGTGCCAAGGGGCAGGAATTTCGAAAATGCCCCCTGTTTGTTCTGCCTATCAATTTCGTGCTTCTGGAGGGTTCTTGCGAATACTTGGCTTGTTTACCGAATCGTTGATGCCTCGCTGGTTATTACATGATACAAATACCGTTGTCAGTAGGAAAAATGTTCGTCTTGCTGCTTCGAGCATCAGTTCCCGAGCTTGCTTCTGTGGGTGTCTGTCTCGGTGCGACTGCCATTGGGGGTTTCTCCAAGCCGTCGCTACAGGTTTCCCGCATGGCGTGGATGCTTCGATTTTTGTTTACGTTTCATTTGGTACAGCTTCCGTGAACACTTGAATAGTTCATATTGCTCGCCGCTACTTCAACAGACATTTTTCCAACTTCCCATTGCTATTGTGCAAGAACGCATCACAGAACTTCACCGCGCTCAAAACCGCCTCCACAGAACTCCAGAGAAACGGCATGTCAATGCAATATGTGCTCTTAGCGCGTTATACAACTGGAAGAAGGAACTTTCTTTTTCCTTTGAAGAATGCCTATACGTACGGCACATCATGCCTCGTGTAATCGCCATATTGGTGAGCGGATGGCTGGGACAGTGTCGTAGCACATATGTTCGTAATTTCAAGGGCGCAATGGTCTCTCTCGTGAAACGATCCCTGATGGGTTTGTGAGGCGTCTATGTTCCACTCACAGTTGTAAAGTTCGTATTTACGCTACCACAACAATTTTTTTCGTGCTTTCTTATGAACATTCTTTTTTCATATTTTCAATCGATGTTTAGATGTAATGGCACGACATGCAATAATAATGACAGAGTCATGTGTCAAGAAAAAAAGAGATCACGCAGATAAATAAAGAGACAGAGGAAAAGAAGTCACTCGAATGGCTATCAAGATTTCCTGACGCAGACGAAGCCGCCCCATCTGCACATGAAAGTGGTCAAAGAGTCTTCATTCCGCTTTCGCGAACAGACGCTGCGGCTGGGCTGCGATTGATGTCCCATTAGTGTACTTTGCCCCTGTGGGACTCAAATGTTTTCACCATGTGTCGGTTGCGTTCGTTGTCTCCGGACATACGGATGCACCTCCCGCCTGGGTTACCACGATGTAAACAGACCATGCTCTACCGTCTGTGGCTAGGCGTTGCCTTTACGAACTCACATGCTTTTCTTATTGTAATGGCCAACAGCCCCACGTGGAACACATGCAACATCGATGAGACGCTCGCACAAATTATCTGTGTCTGCCCGCAATATAGTGCTCAGAGACAAGTGATGCGCAGAGTACTGGACCAGTTGTACAATCGTTCACTATCAGAACTAAAAGCTTTAGGCTAATGCTCCGGAAGAACATCCACGTTGAAGGTCTTACTCGCGTTATTAAGGTTCGTGCGGTCTACGGGGCTTCACGACAGACTCTAAAAATGCCGCCCCCTACCACTCTGCAGTGTACGCGTTTTGTTCATGCTTGTTTCCCTTTCTTTCTACCCCCCCCCCCCTTCCACTCTGTTTCTCTTTTTATCCCCGTAACCCTTCCCCTTGCGCAGGGTAGCCAACCGGAACTACCTCTGGTTAACCTCCCTGCCTTTCTCTGCATTATTTTCTCTCTCTCTCCCTCTGAATAAGAGCTATGAAAATTGTAAAAATTGAATATAGCACAGAGCTTTCGATGTTTGTGGAGCAAAGTTTAACAAACACAAAGAGAGCAAGCACAGAGCCATACTGAAAGCACTCCAATACACGAAATGCCTCTCATCGAGGATTTTCGGTACACAATCTGCTTAGGATTTATTTATCAACCATTTCAGTAACGTACACGAGAGTTTCCCTTTTTTCGTACGTGACCAAGGGTTTGCTGCTGTCTTGGGGATTTTACAAGCTTTCCAAGGAGGCCAACAGTTGGATTCAGGCGACGTCAAACAGTGCCCAGGCTCATGTCTTTGTGCTACGAAAGGTTTCTTTTGCGGACGAACGTTCAGAGGTCAAGCGAAACGAAATTTTCGGCCACATAAATAAAACAAATCTCCTTTCCGAAGCCGTAGCTACAGAGCGGCCTTCGTGCAAAATTTTATGTCGAAATCGAGTGGATGCGTTACGACATGCTCGAAAATGTCCAGGTTTTTCCTATCAAAACTGACGAAAAATGCCGCCAGTACCTCTTACCATTAATGACCCATGACGCGAAACGAGGATCTTCCAAATTTTTGTGACCCTAGGAAGATGGCTCAGCAAAGTTCACTAATGAGGTCACTTGAGAGCCACTCCTTGGGCTTCTATTTTTCAGTGGCAGTTGTCCACCCTAATTCACCTCTCGAATGCACCAACTGACGCTTTTAAAATATATTGTAGCTTAATATCGGAAAAGGCATCCAAGTAAAAAAATATACAGGTAAAAATTTTAGAGATCAAAAATATTCGTAATGTGTAGGAAATGCAGAATACTCATAGAATTTTCTATGCCTTGTGGAACATGTAGAGCGTAGCGAATTGTTCCACCCAGAAAAGAGAAGAAACAAGAGTTATTTTATTCCTTCCAGGTCTATTGGTAAACACTGAACCTACTCAGATATTTCAAATATGCAAGCAATCTGCTGCAAAGCTACTAAACTTAAGTCGGGTTAAGGTATGACATTCTTTTATTAACTTGCGACTAATTTTTCCTGGACGGAGATTATTGGCCAACAGGCATTGCGTGCAGGATTCTTATGCACTCAACTCACAGACGCAAAAAGTAGGCGCAGATGAAGCCGTGAAAGAATCAAGATGATCTACAGGCTGATTATCTCAATATTTTATTAAATGCGATCGAATATTTTCTTTCGTAACCCCCCTTCGAGCACGTCGTTAAATACTACATAAAAAAGGCGCTGGTACTTGATCAAAAGCGGAGCATTAGGTTCCAGTCGGCTCGGTTTTTAACTCAAACCAACCAAGCCACCTGTACGACATTGCAGCTCAGTTTTCACCTTTTTCTTAATTTCTTAAGTTGGACTGAGTCTCCTTTTAACTTATACACAACGACATGTACCTCAAATGCCGGTGATTGCATTTGCACTCGATTGATCAAAACAGCGCCCTCGCATACGGAAGCAGCATGACTTTACTTAGGACTATGAGAACTTCAACCCGCTTTAAATGACTTTGTTTTGTTTTGTGACTGTTCATGCATGTTTTATACATTCGCTTTCATAGATTTGAGAAAAGCAAAGCAATAACTACGTTTTTAGACGGAATACTCGCCGCACTTTCTACGTGCATTTTTACTCTCTTTGCTTCATCTCTCTGACTACTTCGACGTACTCCAATAAAACATGCATGATCATGCACTGCGCTTAAACTAAATTGGTGTTAGCGATCGAGAAGCGGCATGCAGCAATCGAAATAGGAGACTCACGATATTCGAAAACACACAGGCAAAAATCAAATAAACCCAGAGCCGTAATTTTGATATCATGGTCTGATTTGCAGTAGAGGTGATTTGACTGTCAGTATTTAAACAGCAATTCCTTTTCACGAGGGTAAAGCTGCACGGCACCTTTGCTGTCTATTCGAGAATTTCCCAAATCCAAGTTCACAGAAGTTTCGAGTTTTCGCTTGAAGGAATACAGGCACCCACTGTCAAAGTCAAATAAGTTCTCCGAACTAACATCAAATCTCGCTGAGATATTTCAGCATTTTCGTTACTGTACCATGGCACACGCCTTTCTCTCGCATTTTTACACTGGTCTTAAATTTGTATTCTTAGTTTTACATAATCTTCCCGGGAATCTAATTTTATTGGGTGCTTACGCCGGGGGAAACACTAGCCGTCTCTAAACCTATGAAAACATCGAGCTGCCTTGAAAATTTGCTGGAGCATAAGACTTACTCAGTTGCACCATCATTTTTAGAAATATTCTACGACTTATATACTCGCCTATTTGAATCAGCAGAGTGTACCTGGCAACCCGGTGTTGAAAGGTGTATCCGAGACAAAGGCTTTCAACAGCGGCTTGCGTCACGATATTTGCAAACGTGAACTATAGATTATGCAAAGCACTCAGAAAATAGGATTTTAGAAATATCTGGAAAGTGGAGACGAGTTTCAACTAAGCCACTGCTACCTCGAAGAGTGTCAGTAGCATTAGTCCTTATAGAGCTGAATAAGTAGACCAAAAGAGACATCCGCAGCCTTTTAATGCGGAGGCATTATGTGCCCTATTACACGAAAATCCGTCAACGTAGTCGGCGTCACCGAAAGATGATACCAAATATGGCCGACGAAGCAAAAAGTAAGAACACTTGATAGAATGCCCTAATTGATGTCGCATTTCTCAGGAAAGATTCTGTAAACAAACTAGATGTGCGCCTTTGAAAAGAAAGAAGAACATGATAAATTTTTGTCTGGGTGGCAATCGAACCCAGGCACTCCGGGTTGCGAGACGAGCACGCTCCCCCAAGCCGCAGCGGCTCCACGGTTCCGGTTGACTAAATATGTACCAAGTGTGTGCGTCATTGCACACGTCACGTAGAACGTGGTGTTAAGAACGGCTCGCTGAGGTGCAAGTTTTGCCAACCAGCTGCTACAGCGGCGTCAACTTTTCTTGGACAATGCGCCACATCCGCCACTCTGTGTCGCGGAATTGCCGAGATGAGTTCGACGAACCAGGCTTTGTGACGGAACCCGCCACCGCCGATCTGGTCTGCGGTGAACAAGGGAGTCCCCGAGGGAGCGTAGTTCGAGGCCCCTTCCCACGCACCGTTCCTGACGTCAGCCCCGAGTTCTGCGAAGACCGTCTGACCTCGGTTGAGGACCGTGAACCTGTGCGGAAGTGAGTGTGTGTAATCCCTCGCGCAAAGAGGCGGCTCGTCTACGGTGCCTGCTCGGCCGTTTCCCTCACCTTGTTATCGGGGGAGGACCGAGTGTTTATAAACCGCTGTTATGCAGCTGCTCAGTGTACTTTCTCTCGCAGTCATGCTAGAGTGATGAACTGCAACGTCCTTATCTACAGTAGATACTATAAATAAACCCATGTTGCTCGTTTTCGATAAGAAGCAGTCCTTCCCTTCAACAACGTCCTCAGCGTAGATAAGTTGGACGACGGCATGGGCCAGCTACCATCTAATTCATGGCCGACTCCAATCTTGACAACTGATTACGAGCGATGGGATTGACCCCCCGATCCTCACAGCGGGCCACAAAGCGCGTTGCGACGCTTAGCGTCCTTTATTTGGCTTTACCGAGGTGCAGTTAGAACGCAGACGAGAGTTTGCGCAGACAAGGAACGCGCGAAAAAACAGTTATCCCACGGGACTATCATGCCTTCGCGTTCCCACACGTAAGTAGTTTTAAGTGTCTCTGCCGAATTATGTTTTCCCATTACAAATACGCTGAGCACTTTAGATGAAGAAAGGAAGTGGTGATAAAAATATCTGGTAATAGAACTAGGTGAACGCGAAGCAAATGAATCCTGAAAAAAATTCGCGAAGGGAATTATTCACAGCATTCCCCTCTTGGTTACCTTGAGCTCAAGTACAGTGGGAAAGCAGCGGTAATTCCTGGCAAACATGACACCGGCAATCTTCGCGCACAGGTGCTTTGAACGTGATGAAACTGGTCTAATTAGTACCAGACGCCTCGTACTAAATTTCACCAAAATATATTTATCAGTTCACCTAATCGGGAGGCTGAAACATTGTAGAGCAGGGCGGTAATCTATAGTTTTAAGCGCAGTTGCTACAAAATTACGCATTACATAAATGAGTTCTCAGATCCGTTAGGTTCATATTGTCAATCTCACCTAGGCATTGGCTGGCTTTCGCTTAGCGCGTTCGGTAAATTGCCTGCCCTGCAGCACTGGCGGTGCCCTGCTGTCATGCCAAATAAGACAATTCGCTATACAGTGTTCCGCTGCAATCACTTGAAGGTTACAATTATTTGAAGCTAACAGATAATAAAGCCAAAGAAAGCATAAGCGACGTTATTTGTAGTCCTGATTGAAGGGTCCAAATCATAGGCTAAATAGAAAAGGGCACAAAAAAAAGAAACTTGCCGGTGGTACAGACGAATCCACAACCTCTGAACCTCTGCCTTCATTCCCTTTAGCTTATAACTTCTACGCATCAATTAAAACAACAAGTAATTTTTCCCGTCTTCCTTCGCTTCAATGTCTGTTGGCTTGATATAGTTGGGACTATCACAAATCGCGTCGCTCGATTCCCTTTCTTTTCACTCGCCTTCAAAGTCAATCTTCCTTTCTTGATGCAGGGTAGAGTGCCTAAAAACAAAAATTAGCACTGAAGTCATGAGCGTGCTGTTAAAAGGTGTACTAGCATAAGTCCGATCTGTTGATGTGTGCTAGTTAAAGCTGAAAGGCGTCAAAATGGTATCATTCCAGGTCTTTCATGAATGTTTTCGCAGCCGCAGAAGTCACGTGTAGTGCGATGTTCGCAAACGAAGCATCATGACACTCATGCTATTCGTACCGATCAGAGCACATGGTGCTGCTGAGCACCGATGAGGGCCTGCGATTTCTGTAAACTGCAAATTTTTAGCTCTACGCCATTTTTTTAGGTAGGGAGCACGGATGGCGTGGGAGAAGGTAGTTCGGAGAAGTATTGTCGATCCCACGGTTCGGACACTTGAGCTCTAAGACAATAGGATGGATAGTTGGGCGTGTTGGTTAAGCATGATTTCTGAAGTGAAGGCGCTAAAATGACGGAGGACAAAGAAGAAACACACACACACACAGGGCGCCCTGTGTGTGTGTTTCTTCTTTGTCCTCCGTCATTTTAGCGCCTTCACTTCAGAAATCTCTAAGACAAGTAGCACAAACATGTTCTTTCACTTCGTGCATCGGCCTCTTGCACAGAACAAGAAAAAAATATGAGCCATTTTGCCCGAGGCCGACCGAGTGGTAAGTAGATGCGCGATGATCACCAGTATAATCTAAACGATGCTAACCACGATAGCCAATGGCACAGCGGCCACTATACCTTCAAGGGCGGCCCAGGGCAGCCGTCATTAATGAGCTGTAGCTCGTTCGGGGCAGCGCTAGCTTAAGGATGTCGTTAATTAAGTTGTTAGGCGTTCATCATCTCTCCGCCGCCCCACTCTTTCCTCTCTCGGTTTAGCTGTCTTACTTGAAACAATTTGGAAGGCACTTGCGTATACGCAGGGCGAATTTTTCATCTAATATTGTTACTGTTGGTTGCGCAATAAGCCTAAAACACGATATCAAAGCAGAAGATTACTTGAACTGCGCAGCAGTGTAACGGGAAACAAAACGGAAAACTATGCTATACTGCCAGCATGAGCGAATACATGCCGTGCGTAGCACTACCGGGTGCGTAGCGTACGAGTTAGAATTATACAGGGTATTTTTATGCAAGCAATATTAGTAGGCTAATTGTTCTGTTAATATTGCTTTATGTTGAAAGCAAATAAAAGGTCACGTACTTGTTGAAAAGTTGTTTGGTAGTACTTTTGCGATTTTGATAAATGCACCTTCCTGCTAGCGATCGAAGGTACGGAATTTGTAGTCATATGATTGAGGCATTTAGATCTGCTTATATTATAAAATAAAGAGAAATGATGACCTGCACGGAACCTACATACCCGATGGTATATGAAACAAGGCTCTAGGTGTGGTAAAGTAATATTAATTGTCGTTTGTTTAATATAATATAACCTGCACAAGTATGAAATGACTAATCATTGGAAAACACAAAAAAGTATTCAGTGAAAGTCACGTAGAGCAGTGAACCAAAAATAAATACCAAAGAGACGTACACAATTAACATCAAATTTAAGAAAGATGTCATATGCAGTAGAGGTCTAAGAATTATGTTATCTGAAAATCAGTAGGAAGTGCAACAAGGAACAATATGAATGCAACTGAACCAAACTGAATAAATGGCATAAATAAAATGACTGCATTATCGGCTATGTCCATCGCTCATAATTTAGGCCTTTCGTTTTTTCTACCATGCTTAAACCAACTGCACTCACAAAGGCTACTTGAGATAAGCTAAAGATTTGGCAACTTGGCTGAGCTTTGTCTGACCCACGGTGAAGTGAAGGTTTCACGTTTTCCACCAACTCAGACATACATTATTTTACGACAAAACCATAGTGATTTCAAATCCCAACAAAAAAGACACTAAAAAAAGACCACTTCAGTAAAGACGCGTAAATGTAAAAGAAAAAAAAAACGACTAAAAAACAAAGAAGGTAACCTTGTCCTCTTTGTCGGTATGAAATGCATACACATACCTCGATTTCCTACGCGGATTTTAGGTGTTTTTAATTTAATTTTTTCAACGACAACTAGTCTAATCTTCGCACTATAGCTCTATAAAGTGGCAGAATAGGAGGCTCTTTAAATGAAGAGAGATTTGACAAAAGGATCAATGTAGACACAAAAGATTCAAAAGAAATCTCCGTTTCCATTTCTTTTTCTCTTCATTTGTAAATTAAGCAAAAGGGCCTGAACACTTTCTTACTAGAAGTTTTTCTTTGGAACATGCTAGTGCATCTCGAAGAGGGCAGCAAGTGCGTCGTACTAATAGCAATTTCCTGTTATCTCGGAAACTAGTACCTTGGGAATAATAGAAGAAGTATGAAAGAAAGCGTTTAGAGAAACTACAAGTTACCAGAAAAAGGCGAAACGGAATGAAAGGAGACAATACATAACAACAGGATGCCGACTGATGTGGTAACAAATCATAGTTGAAATGGTTAGGCATTGAATAAAAAGAAAATAAAAAGGAAGAAGGGGTAAAGGAAGGAGCAGGTACGTCGCCTACAGATTCATACAATTCACAAACTACAAAAACGTTTCCTACATTAGTTTCTCCACTGTTGAATTTCATACACTATTATGGGTACCACGTCACTGTAGATTTTATTTAAATGAAGTGGCACATTCAGCAACGCTAGCATCTCTGAGTGGACAGATAATGTTCTTCCAGCAGTGGCGCACCTAACAGCAATTAGATATTGAAAACATTCTAGTCGTAGAGATGACAATGAATCAATGACAATGTGTACAGAATTTCAGTACTTACTGTTTCCGCGGAAAATCCAGTGGTGTCCATAAAGACAATCGGAAGCAGTGATCACTGGATTACGCAGCCATGTCCTTCCATTAAAACTATCTTTACAAGGCACCGGCCTGACGATATTACCCTGTGTCAATACTGCTAAGAAATCCACTCCACAGATCATTATTTTTGTAATGTCGCAGGTGTAAATTATTAAAGAAAAGACTTCTAGATATTCCCCTTGCTAAATTAGGGTTAATCTTAACATCAGAAATAATACTAACTTCTGGTGAGTCAGTTCTCGATTTTAGCCACGGGCACGTCTTTGATACCGTTTACGGTGACATACAATGAATTTAACAAATGGGTTTTCAATGTTTTTTCTTGTTTTTTTATCCAATACAGTGAAAGCTCGTTAATTCGAACTTCAATAATTCGAATTTATGGATAATTCGAACTGTACGATTTGGTCCGGCCACGCTCCACAGAAGTCTATGTATAAAGAAGTCCGTTAATTCGAACACGAGAAGGTTCCCTCACGGATAATTGGAACTACGCTCGCTTGGCACACGGCCAGAGAAACGCGCCTACTGCCTACACACAAGCCTGTATTGCCTCCGAAACGGAGAGAACGGCGAGAGAAGGCAAAATCGGAAAAAAAATCTAACCTACGCGGGGTCAGCCAGAAGGCAGCGGCGGCTGCCGCCTCTCCGTTCTACGTAACCTCCGAGACTTCTTGCTCGCTGCGAATCTTGGAGGCTTCGCAAATCTTGTACAGCTGGTAATGCTGTGCGGAGATGGCACGGCAAGCGCCAAAACACAGCGAATCAAGTACATCACAGCTGCGCTTGCAATCAAGAACCAACGAATCAGGGCCTTCGCCACCTTCACATGTTCAGCGTCTTTGTCTCGGCAGTCTTCATCGGTTGTGCACCTCTGTTTTCAGCTTAGGAGGCTTCGGCCGTCGCGATTCATTGTGATGGTGTTAAGCCTCGGCTAACGTTCGTTTCATTGGACATCGGTGGTGTGGCACAGTCGGACCCAGAGCTTCGACTCGAAGATGGCGTGTGCCCGCTGCACACGCCATCACTTTTTAACTCGCCAAATTTCTGACATGCCCTACTGCTTCCAAATCGCAGTGTACTGTTGCTCTCCTTCACTTTCGTTAGTTCGAACTTTCGTTAATTCGAACTGAAGCGGCTTCCCCTTGCGGTTCGAATTAACGAGCTTTTACTGTATCTAGTACTTTAAAACTTATGAAACATCGTTCCAGCGCACAATTGAACACGGACGAGAAGAGAAAGACAATACGAACGCCGGACTTCAACTGCATTTTATTCATGGAAAACAGGGCTTTATGTACACAGGGGGAGGGGGGGGGGGGCTGCTAGTGCACAGGATAGCCCAAAAATATTTCCTTGGTCCAGCCAACAGTCATCAGTAGTGTCAAACCAAAAGAAAAAAGGAATAAAAGCAAAAAATGAAAAAAGATGAAAAAAACGAAAAACTAGCCAACTAGCCCCGAACTAGCACATATTTCTTGGCCAATCCCCCAGTGTGGGTACAAGCTATAGTACGAGGCCATAATAATAATAATAATAATAATAATAATAATAATAATAATAATAATAATAATAATAATAATAATAATAATAATAATAATGATAATAATAATAATAATAATAATAATAATAATGACAGAACAAGAGCGAACTGAAATGAAAGGTTCAAAACATCGATTTCAGCAACCACATTTGTTTCGAGGAAAAGAACAATGATCGACAAAAAACTTAATTATAGGGTTTTACGTGCCAAAACCGCGATCTGCCGAACCGCGATGATGAGGCACGCCGTGGTGGAGGACTCCGAAAATTTTGACCACCTGGGGTTCTTCAACGTGCCCCTAAATAGTACACTGGTGTTGTCGCATTCAAAGATTATATGAGCAGTGCTTGTTGTGTCGATGTAGCATAAACAACAGGCCTCGCTGGCAGAATAGTTAGTACACAAAAATTGTCATCAAAAGGGAGCAATAACCGCGATGTGCACATTCAGAGCTCAAATGCACGCGAAAATATTTGCAAGGACCGGAAAGTTGAGCAATCCGGTAGAGATTCATGTTACTAAAACGCAGGCGTGCAAACATGGACATGGTAAGGAACCAAAACTAACGCATAGACACTGACTATCATCTGAAAAGTCGGACAGGGGCGGAAAAGAAGGACAAAATGCATCTGCGCATGCTCAAGCGTCGGCGTTGTCTTCTGTTTATCATGCACAGATAAGCTTTGTGTGTTCCTTCTCACCCACCACTCACCCAAGTGTTGTACTTTTTGTTCTTCACAGTGCCCTTGCTTGCACGCCTCCTTTTCACTAACATAAAAATATTTCCTTCTTCAAACGCCGGAACTGAGCATTGCGAAACACCGACACAAAATGTAGTGCAGACAGCGTCAAGCAGCATAGATATTTCCGTTAGAACTGCGCTCGAGCAAAAAACGACTCGTGACGTCTTCCTTCCGTTATCATCAAGATGAAACGGAGAATACAATTGATAGCCTAGAGTGAGCAACTCATGAATTAAGCAAGAGGAGACTAAACATGCAACATTTGCCACAAGGTGCATTAGTACACCCATTAACCGGCCGTGTTTCAGTTGTCGGTGCGGTCGCGTGCCTTTACACAATGAATGAGGAGAAAATATTGGCGTGATTAGTACGGCAAAATGGAGCCCCGTGACCGCAGATTACTGTGGCGATGGTCCTGAGCCATGCGCTTTTTCGAGAAAATGCAAGCAAGCAGTGAACAGAGAGCGGCCCTGTTGTCAGCAGCTGTTGTCGGCTGTTGTCGAAGCACGAGAGGAGTTTACATCCATGGTTTCCTCATACCTAAGTTAGACGGGCAAACTTAGTGACACTTCGAGTCAAAGCACTTCGGCCCGCTGAGTGTCTCTTCGGCGACGTGATGTTAGCAGGCAAAAGGAAATGTCATTCGCGATTTATGCAATGACCATCTAAGAAGCCGTATAGGTTGGTAGGATTTTCGGAATTTGAAGCTTTAGAAACGATTTGTGTTTTATGAACAAAGAAATGCTTGTGTAGAACAAATGTTGCAATCCCAATAACACGTCTACATGTTTCCAGCCAATTCAAGAAAGGAACATGTCTAAAATCCACAAGGTGGAAATGGTGGAATCTACCAGAAATGAACATTCCAAACTTTCTTTGGCTTCACTGACGTCACAAAGACTTTCATAACATGTGAAGTTACGAAAATGTAGTCTTAGAATTAGTGCCTACTCTGCTGGGAGCATTCAGTTATTTATCCTTGAAGCATTGCTATAGCGGCTTCACACTTCAACGCAGCGAAGGGAGTTTCTTGAACCCACTCGGCGTTGAAGCGCAATCCCCCCAAAGTGTCACCAGACCTTTCCGCCTGACCGCCCACGAGTGACACTAAGGGCGAGTTGAACTGGTTAGAAGTGTCACTAAATTTTGCAATATGACTGGATTTTTATATCTCATGTTATGCAGAATAAATATTGTACATATCCGATCCCTCCAATGGAATCATCACCATTGTGGATATATGTGCTGGCTACATTGCTATAAGCTTTCTTTTTAACTCATTCTAATGGTAGGGTTTCTTAATATTACTAGAGGGAACTCTGACTCTGCTATCGTTCAGCTACCATAGGAATGATGGATAATATGTGAATTTGTCTGATCTTCGTACTCGGAGCTTCAAACGTTCTTGTGGTTTCGTTTATTGGCTTAAATATCAAAGCAAGTTATGCTTTCTTTACTACATAGGGTAATAAATCTGCAAGTGCACATAATGTCTGCTAATTGCAGAGGTTCCGTTTGTCCATGCGCACGTGGCGCAATGATTTCAATATCGGGCTTCTGTGCTAGAAGTCCTGTATTCGAATCCTGTCGTCAGACAAGTTTAATAGCGTTTATAACGCCACACTTCCATGGAAATAATAATATTGCAAACTCACTAGCCTATCTAGAGCCAGAAGGACGAGGTTCAGACAATTCGATCTACTACCCACCATCCCCATGCATGCTGGCTCAACTGCCCTGCTTGTAGTTCCCGTAGACACTGGTACCAAAGTTCCCTCACCTTAAATGCATGAAATTCTATGATTAACATGTGGGCAGGAGCCTCTCATGGCGCGATTCACGTCGCCTACAGGAGAGACAGCGGCGAACGCAGACTACAGCTACTCCATAAGTTCTTCGTGTCTGCAGCATAGGCACTGGAACACTGCCGTGTGTTCAACAGCATTGAAATGTGCACTTGATACTCTCGCTCATTCTCTGCCATCATTTCCTTGTGCGTATGTCGTTAACTTCATTTCGCTAACAGAACCACATGTTGTAAAGTAACTGCATTTTCCAACTTTTTTGCTTTCTTTCATTGTGCAGCGTTCAATATGTTTATCTCACAAGCAAAGCAAGCAGAAAGAAGTGCGGAGTACGAGCCGAATTGGTCAGTACAGCCATGAAAAGGCCACCGTCGGTTGGCGAATCAAAGAAAGTGCAGTGCGTGATGTAAACAGAAGAAAAGAAAACGACGAAGAATAACTTTGTAGAGCTGCTCACATGCGTGGAGGGGCAAGGAGAATATTTCATTTTGTCTGGAGTTTGTGAAAAAGCATGGGGGTTGCGGCACGACCTATAATAAAACTGCGTGTGTGTGTGCAAATCCTGGTTCGGTACCAGGGGCCTTCAGTTTTCGTCTTGACATCAAATTCGATGCCGCCGGCACCTCTGCGCATACCGGTCGATCTTTATGTTGCGCACCTGATACGCGAGTGTTCTTCTTTAGGCAAAAAAGGAATGGAAAGATCCAATGGTGATTGGCTCACGTGAGGTCTCAGTCAAAGAGGCCTCCTTTCGTCACTCCTGCCTCTACGTTACCATATTGAGGCCGCATGTTTTTTTTTCCTTTTTTTTGAGCTCCTGCGTATATGTTTTTTACTCCGCTTTGTTTTATCGCGTCTCTGAAGAGTTATATGTTTGTGCTACTTTTCCTGTTTTAGTTTATCTTGCTGCTGCCTAGGTTACCTCGTCTGTTGTCTTGAATCTTTCGGTGCTCTCCCTCATTGTTATTTTTTCGATATTTTGTTAATGCATTGCTCTTGTTTAGCCATAAAGCGTGGGCTTTTTGTCCATGTGTTTCCCCCTAAACTTGGGAGCCCTTCCTTTTTCACCAATCGAAGGAGGAATGGGGAAAATATTCCTGTTTCGTGTCTTCCTTTAGCTATACAAACAAAGCTGCTGTTTTTATTGGTTTCTGGTTTCTTCTGTAGACTAAAATATAAACGTGGAGAGGAGGTTGCACACAAATAAAACCGGCTAAGGCTGAAGATAGGTGATGACGCAAAAGATAAGATGCCAGACAGTCACGGTGCTTGAACTCGCGGGATTGGAATGTGCCGGTGCACCGCGCTGGCGTACCAATTGAGCCGAAGAATTCAAACGATAAGATTCTTCGGACATTATTTTTTTTTAGTTTCCGGAGAAAGCCGTATTCATGCAAAAAATAATAGAAAACGAAACAGGCCGCGCAAACGTAACGAATGGGAGCAGCAAAACAGAACCTTTCGTGGAGCGCTGCCCGCTATGGCGCCGTTGTTCCATGCAAGTTCTCTCTTCCTAATTTTTTCTTCGAATCATAAATTTTGTTACTGTAGGTCTCCTTACTTCGTGTCGTGGCCCTTTAGAAACTTCGGTTGCGTTGCTGTTTTCATATACATTTTTATGTAAAAACTTGGTCATGGCTACGCTACGCCTCGCTTTGAATAAATTTGTTTGTGGATACGCTGTTATTGTTAATACCACTTCCCGGCACAGACTTCCTGTTTCTTGTGTTTGTGCAGACACGCTTTCCTGCCGTGTGTCCACAGTCCTGCATCTATTCGCCTTTGCTTTAAATTAGACCTTCGTAACTCAGTATGCGTTCAACTTCTTTAGCGCTCTTTCTGTGAGTGTATTCGGGTTATATATACGGTGGTTTCCTACAAAATGTTTAGCTGCTTGTTAACAACTGTGGCCGATGAGGGTGAAATGGAAAAATACTCGTGTACATAGATTTGGGTGCACGTTAAAAAATCCAAGGTGACCGAAATAATCTGGAGTCCCCCATTTCGGCGAGCCTCATGATCAGATCAATGTCGTGGCACGTAAAACCTCAGAGTTTCTTTTTGTTTACAGTTGGCGATTCCAGACACTCACAAGTGAAACAGTAATCTCCAAGGCGAATATTTTGCTTCTTTTCCTTTTTTTTGCCGCTACGTCGGGGAAACCGCTCTATGTTTATGCTGCAGAAAACCTGCTAGTGCATCTGTATGAAGGCTTGTGCAAATCTTTCTGTGATAGGCGATGAAAGATGAACTAGAAAAGTGCAAATTTGCTAGTTCAATAGACACCGGAAATGGCTCTGAGTTAAAGTAATGCTGCGTCTTGGAGAATACGGAGTGAATATCTTGGACAATATAGTTAATGTTTAATACGTGTAATCATATTTCAGCTTGGAAATGCTTATTGTTATGTCACTTAAATATTTGTCTAGGACGGGCGTTATTACAGTGAGGTAGGTTTCCCTGCTGAGGTGGTAATTCATTTTTGTCATTCATGGACAATCTCTGGGGCCGATTTTTGCTACTTTTTTACGTTTCATGAGGGATCTACAAGTCTTGGTGATCCGTAAATTTATGCCGAATGTGCGTAATGTCTTTACCTCCTACTTGGATTTGTGTATGCCATATTTAGCTGCCCCCAACGCCTTGACAGCATGACGCAGTGTGCTCAGTCACATAATTATTTATAGCGAAGGTTAAACCTGCTGTGTGGTTCGTATTCAGGAACCAGAAAACAGCTCACACATGTTCGCTGCCTTGTCTTTCGTTACGCCAACGTAGTGCTGATACAGAAAATCGCCCATAAAGTGACTGAAGCGGAGTTGACGGAATATTGAAGCAATCTACATTATATGCCTGAAAGTTGTCAGTATGATTGCAAACGCTCATGTGAAACACTTGCTACCAAAGAGCATACCTTAGCACCTGATGCAGTATGTTCGGCTTTGGTGATGCCTCTGATGTTATGCGCTTATGATTATGCTATGTACTTTGGCATTGTTTCTTTGTTAATAACAGCTCCACTTGTGATAGAGAACTCCTTCAGTGTTGCAAGGATTCATCTCAACTCACGTCATCCGTTTTAAGCGCACCAATTTACTAACATTATCGAGCGTTACCCGCCGTGGTCGCTTAGTGGCTATGCTGCGGTGCTACGCAAGAGGTCGCGAGATTACAAATCCCAGCCAAGGCGGGCGTATTTCGATGAGGGCGCAATGCAAGAACACCCGTGTACTGAGACTGAAGTTCACGTTAAAGAGCCCCAGGTGGTCGAAACTAATGCGGAGTCTCCGACTACGAAGTGCCTCATAATGAGATCGTGACTCTAGCACATGAAACCTCGTAATTCTTTGTGACATTTTTCAATGGTCCGAGTGACACATTTCTGGCAAGTAGCTTGTAGATCATAACAAATGAATTAATCAATACGTTACAGCAGAGCGAATCCTCTGTTTTTGTGAGTCTAATAAGCTTCCGTGACTGGCATTACAACTTCTTTGTTTATGAATCTCATTGAGCTTTGCTAATTTTGCAAGCAAGATGTTCTAGTGCATTGCTCGCATGACGAGTGGTTATACACATTTGTAGGATTTTGTGCTAGAAATGCACCGGAATGACCAAATAAAATTAAATGAATTTATGCTAACGAACTTCGTCACACATGTGCCTTTCAGCCAAACTAGTAGCTACAGTAAAATAATTACTACTTGTGCTGCTTATTTTTGTAATTGGTATTTAGGTTATTATACTCGATTTCCTTTTATTTTACTTCATATCATCTCTAATTTGCCGAGGGCAGTGTACCCAATCAATCAATCAATCAATCTATCTATCTATCTATCTATCTATCTATCTATCTATCTATCTATCTATCTATCTATCTATCTATCTATCTATCTATCTATCTATCTATCTATCTATCTATCTATCTATCTATCTATCTATCTATCTATCTATCTATCTATCTATCTATCTATCTATCTATCTATCTATCTATCTATCTATCTATCTATCTATCTATCTATCTATCTATCTATCTATCTATCTATCTATCTATCTATCTATCTATCTATCTATCTATCTATCTATCTATCTATCTATCTATCTATCTATCTATCTATCTATCTATCTATCTATCTATCTATCTATCTATCTATCTATCTATCTATCTATCTATCTATCTATCTATCTATCTATCTATCTATCTATCTATCTATCTATCTATCTATCTAATCTGCGAGCCCACTTCCTGTGTCGTCTACGGAGGCGAATATCTTTTGCGCCAGCTTGCTGCTCCTAAATATCGTCTTCGTGTTACGACAAAAAAAAAAATGCTGTGGCTGTCATTCACAGCCTTCCACCATTCGATCCGGAAGCGGAAAAGCGAGGTAGGTGCAATGTCGGAGGGTAGGCGGTGGTGGGGTAGGGGGGAAGTATTAACTAAGGTGCACTTTAGTGAAAAATGCGCTTTATTTTTATCACATTTCGTCTATGCTCTGCGCATAGATTGACAAATCATGAAGGGCACGTGTAACGCTACAGCGTCTTACTTGAGATAACGTGGAAGTACAGACCGCCCACTTTTTGCCTCCAGTGACAATAACCGGTCTTTGCGCGAACGCTTTCAGCCGACTTTGGCCACGCCACTCTAGATCTCCAGACTTAGACCTATTTGCAATTCAAATGGACTAGACAACGCCATATGACGTGACGTTCGCTCGACGAGTGAGCGCTGTATTCAACACGATGTACTTTGTAATACGATCTCTAGAATGGGAATCACAGCGTACAGCATCTCCAATGGTCCTAAGGAGACCGTTGCGTCGTTGTTCAGCATTCTTCCGCATATGGATTACTTGGAAAAGCTGCAGAGCCTGCCTCTCTGGGCAGATTGTTTGGAAAAATGTCACGCTGTTTGCTTAGTGCTCAGAAAAAGAAATCTGTCTTGTTTGCAGCAGGAAATATCTGCTGACTAGTAGGTGCACCGAAGGTAATTCTTATTTAAAAATTGTTTTTCAGTGATTCAGTGATACACATACACTGATCTCTTCAAGAAACGTGTTGGAAATTTCTTAACATAGGGGCAACGAGATAATTAAGCAATTTACTCGTGACTGTTTTACACTTGTGACAGTCATATTAGGATGAATCGCAGTAGTGATCAGACAAGTGGTCATACAAGTTAGAGCAACGAACCTGCTAACCCACTCGCTAATCCTTCCGCTGCGAATGACACACGAGAAAAGCAGACTTCGATTCCTTCCGTCTCTAGAGGAACTGAAAATTATCAAGGATCTTCAAAACGTATGACCTTCACATGTTCTATATTCCTATAGAACAAGCTGAAGCATCAGTTAATCAGAGTTAAATACCGAATCGAAAAAGAAGAAAAATCCTCGGTGCTCTCTGCAAAATCCCGCGTCTAGATTGCCAGGCAAGTTAGAGTAGTGAAACCGGAAACTAAAACCAAAAACTTGAACATCAGCAGACTAGCGTGGAAATAAGGACACTGTTCCTCGAATGCACTCGCCCATGCACCATGAGAAAAAAGGCCATCAAATTAACTGGACATCAGCATCTCTCATCGCTGTTAACCAAAGAAAAGATGTTGCCATCCGTGCTCCTATTAGATCATTGCACATACATTCTACTATGCGTGTTCACGAAGGGCGCTCCCTCTGAGCTCTATTGAGAGAGGTTACGTCAAGTGCGTATATAATCGCCGTTGCGATGCGTTCAGTTTTTCACCAAGGCACCGGTACGGGTGCCGAATTGTCAATATATGTATTATTTGAACTGGCGAGTGTACATTTCCTTTTACTATGAGCTTCCCACATCACACAATTTTGATTCACACCCTCTACTACATGGAGCAACTAACCATAAACTGAAAAACCCCGTCATCTAAAAAGCTCACAACCAATTCAGGAATGTCTATAGTGCAGAATCGTCCACGGTGGCGGAACCATCAGTGTATAGATGCCGTTGAAGCTGCTTGATCTGCTAATGAAGATGGCATGCACTAACCAATTCCGCTGTCAATAATAGATGCCGCAGCGAAACTTCGACTGCTTGCAAACGACGTTATACAATTTTTGTAGAACACACACTGGTTGCCAACACACACATCCTCACCAACTGGACCCCTGTCTTCAATTTAGCCTGGACTATTTCAACCCGAGACAGCGGTTCTTTACCGA
Organism: Dermacentor albipictus; assembly: GCF_038994185.2. NCBI lineage: Eukaryota > Metazoa > Arthropoda > Arachnida > Ixodida > Ixodidae > Dermacentor > Dermacentor albipictus. The sequence continues at coordinate 150,776,620 of NC_091824.1, read as the reverse complement.
CTGTGGCTTGGTGAGCTTTTTACAAAAACTTTTGCTTTCCGCATCAAAGGGGAATATGCGTGTGATCACTGCAGCATCTAGAAAACTATCGAACATGTTCTGTGCCGCTGTCCCACATACAGCGCACACAGGCACTCACTCGCGACCTCGTTGGCGCGTATTGACGACCGGCCGCTTTCGGAACGGAGAGTCCTGGAACGCCGACGAACTATACAGTCGTCACACCACAAGACAGTCAAGGTACTATTGAAACTTTTGCGCTCGAGGGGCCTATTAGAGAGACTCTAGTTCTCAGGGATGTTCCCAACCTCTTATATTTACTTGTCTTTGCTTTTTCCTTGCTAAACTTTCCGTTTTTCATTTCCCCTTACTCTTCCCACCGTACAGTGTAGCAAAACAAAATTTTCTCCAGACAGCCTCCTCACCTCTCCCACCCCGTTTATCTCTTTCTCTTTCTTTCCCTCTTTACTGCGGCATGACTGGGTGGAGCATAGTCAAGCTGTAAAGGCGCAGCCTTTTGTTCTAGCCACCTAAACTATGGCTACAAAAAAGGCTGATATATATATATATATATATATATATATATATATATATATATATATATATATATATACGGGGTGGGCAAGGCAAGGAAGCACAGATATGCGCTGTCATCGGGCCCGCGACGCAGCAGAGAGGCTCCGCCTTTCTGCACCGACATGGTAGCGGCCCGCTACGTATTGACGTGCGTTCCGAAGGACCTGAATAAAGCTTTACCATACCGAACATAATATATTGCTCAGGTAGAACAGTGTATCTTGTTGCAAAACTAAAGAAAGCTACGTCCGTCCACGTCCTGTCCTTTCTTAATATCGCATTTGTAAAACTGAGCGCAACATAACCATGAACGTTCACCAACTAGCCCCCTTCATTGCTTTACTAAAGAAAGGAGATTGATTGATTGATTGATTGATTGATTGATTGATTGATTGATTGATTGATTGATTGATTGATTGATTGATTGATTGATTGATTGATTGATTGATTGATTGATTGATTGATTGATTGATTGATTGATTGATTGGAATAGCTAGAGTGGGTTTCTGCAGTGCAATACATTGCGGCAAATTTCATCCAAAAAATTATGAGCCATTCCACTATGTGAAAGTGGACGACCAGTGAAGCTGTTTAGCGGACGACACAGAGATGACAGAATTTTGAACAAAGTGAAATGTGTACTCGTATATATTTTTCTAGTGACCGCTTTTCACCGTCTAACCAATGTTATCGCACAGCGCGGGACGCGCCTGCATGTATGGGAAGTTTCTCGAAGGTTATCGATGGTTCTTTCTGCTGTCTGTTGTCACCGAAGCTTGCGTAATCTGATTCCATGTACGACGCGAATTGTGTAGAACTTTATGCAAGACAGGCGGAGACCAGTGATTACTCGGGAACCTCCGATGGCTTAGGCATAAAAGCCGATGGGTTTGACCGGCACATCAAATTTCGACGATCGCCGACGGTGTTCACCGCTGTCGCTGCGCTTTAAGTGTAGCCTGTTTATGTTCGGCACAGGTTCGCCCAATAAAAGTTAGTTTCTTCATTTACAGTATTGCTACTGTGTTCTTTGCCGTCACCGCTACGTGATGGCAAAGAGCATAGACTCCATGACTCCTGATTGGTAGTCATCGTGACGATAAGTAAGCACACGCATTCTCGTATTGCACGTGTGCTTAAGTGCGTAAACATTTCTATGTCTACCCAACGACAAATTTGTCCATCACGTTAGACAACCCATATCTCATGCTCACTTAAGCAATTGATTAAAAAAATTTAATTATGGGGTTTTACGTGCCAAAGCCACTTTCTGATTATGAGGCGCGCGGAGGACTCCGGAAAGTTCGACCACGAGGGGTTCTTTAACATGCACCTAAATCTATGTACACGGGTGTTTACGCATTTCGCCCCATCCAAATGCGGCCGCCGTGGCCGGGATTTGATCCCGCGACATTGTGCTCAGCAGCCTAGCACCATAGTAAGCAATTGATCATAGCCCCGCAAGCAAGCAAAAAAATTATTTACCTGCGAGCCTACTGATTTTGAAATGAGTGCTTATTGATAACTAATCTACTGAAAGTGCATACCGAAATGACGAGATGTATAAGCCATTGCATAGAATGTAGCGATATTGCATCAGAAGCCGGAGCTGAGTTTTTGCACAAGCAGATTTGTTATGGACACGAAATGTCCACAGAACCCTAGCCATAAGCAGCTTCGCTGTAAACTCAGCAATACGAACCAGGTACATGACTTGCTCTTAGAAAACAGTTATAATTGACGGGGCTATTTCTGTCTCAGCTTTCGTTGAGCATGAGTGAACGTCCTTACCTGGTCAGGATCTATTCCGCTTCATGCTCGCTTCATGCTCACCCGGCATTACCAAAGAAACCTGTGCGCACCTTTATGAACAAATAATACTGTTGAGAATTTTCTAAATAGAAAATTAAAAGGGCGTAGCGCATTGTTCACGACTGAACACCGTGGTGGTTTTTGTCCAGAGGCGCCCGCTAAGGACAAACGCATTTACTCGACTCGTCAAAAGTAAGCACATGTATTTCATAGCGCGAACGCCATTTCAGCTCATGGTGTTGGGGAACGAGCGTATATAATTGGCGCAAGATGATGTACATTGTGACATGTGGGCCGCATTCTAAAGGCCGCGGCACTGTCAACCTCGAACTCTCTTTTGGAAAGACGGCAAACGCCATCCAGAGAGACCACGGAAAGACTGTGGCGTGTCACCTGGCTAAGGACCATTAATGCTCAATGCTTTGTGTGCAGTCATTGTGCTTTTCTAGCGGTCGTCATCGAGATCAGAAAGCGGCTTTCGATTTTTGATGGTCTCGTTTAAGGTCTGACATACGCCCTCGCTTTCTTCTTTGCTGGGTCCTCTCTTGCTGGGTGCTCTCTTGTTCTTTTTTGTTGGGTCGTCCCTGTCAGGAGTTACCCTCCTGCTTGGATCCTATTGTGCTACGGGCGTACGGTCGACGCATCGACGCACCCTCTGGCTCTTTTACTGTCTGTGACTTATGTCGCCTATGTTGTTCAGAGCGCGGGAAGTCTTTCAGCAAAGGTGCTGGGATGCTTCGCTCTGAAGCATTCTCTTGCGCCAATCGCAATCGCTGGCTTCCTCTTGCTCCGGTAAGCATACTCGCGCTGTTTCGTAGGCATTGGCTTCGCTGTGGGACGATGCCTGTGCCAGATTCCATTCAATCAAGAATATCACCCGTCGTGGCACTGGAGGTGTTTCTCTACGTGGCACAGCAGATATTGCTGTGGCGATGGGCTGTAGGAAACTTTTATCCGTGTGTTTTCATTATGCCATAGACTATCGCGAGCAGTGAAGTACTGCGTATACTGCTCACATAACACGTTAGCTTTACCGTTATTTTGTTAGCATATTTCAGTGTGACCATAACCTATACGTGCGCTCCTCTATAAGATGTACTTCATTCGTGCAGCATGACTTTACACTTCCCATGTGTAAAATAGTATGATATAGTAAGAAAGAGGGAATTTATGTGTTAGATTTTGTTTGTGTTTATATGGATCAACTTTTCTGCAGTAAATAAGGTTTCACTTTGTACTGGACAAAGATTATGTTACCTTGTGTTCATTTGTCTTGCGGAGTCACTTGCCAAACGGCTTCCACATAGTATTCGCTTTAAACCTTGCCAAGGTTGCTGCATCATTTCACACAAAAAAGAAAGGTGGTCAATAAAAGTACGAGTAAAGCACGAAAGTGTAAGGAAAAGACGACAAAATTAGAAACGCCAATGCCAGCACTAAAATGAATGTACAAAAATGGAAGGGCAGAAAGAACAGCGAGCAACCAAGTGGCAAAGTTATGACCATGGACATAAATGGCCCATTCTTTTGGAAGAGATATCAGCTGCTGCCTTCTCTTTCGAGGACACTGTTATTGTGTGCGAGGCACATTTCTCAGTCGGTTGACCACTTCTGGAGAAAGACGCTTTCTGAGATGGACAATGCTGTCCATTCATCTGGGAGAGAGTCCTCTTTTGGTTTACTCGACTATTTGCACCTCCTCTGACGTCGCCCATTCGCGGGGTTCGCCAATAAAATCATTCTCATCCATATGAACTTGTGACGTAAACATGGGTAGTGCTGTCAACCTAAGACAGCTAACCACCTAAGACAACTCAGGCTGCGCTAGCTCAATATCCGCATCACTTTAGAACAAAACGAGACTTTTGCGCGTATAGAACCTGCAATGTATTGCTAACAATTGTCTACAGAGAGTCATCAGTGCTTGATTTTCGCTCCACGTAATGACCCTAATAAAGCCATCACTAACGTTTCCGACAACCAGCTGAAAATTGAAGTGTCAGAATGTTTGTGGGTAAAATAAGAAGTATCCAGAAGAGTTCTCGCGCAATATTACATTACCCTTAAGATTTTCACAGGCATCAAAATTATGGCCGTTGAGTGTATAAAGCGATATCAAATAGAGTTTCCGCACAATAAATCCAGGCAAAGAGTTAGCCTTCGAGAACCTACATATACGTACAGTCGTATGCCTGAAAACTAAGCTAGCTTTGTGGCAACTAAGTGCGAATAAATGGTACTTTTATTTCCACTAAAGTATTAATTTTTCATGCGCCAGACGCGCCATTTGCAATAAACTTCGTGCAATGAAGTGTTCGATGTATCTGTTTCGCTTCTAGCGTATGTGCCTGCACGAATACCGTGACTGCTCCATGACATAATTATAGGTTTCACGTGCGCTAGTGCATTCACGCCATTAATATAAAACCGGAGTCACCCGCCGTGGTTGCTCAGTGGCAATGGCGTTGGGCTGCTGAGCACGAGGTCGCGGGATCGAATCCCGGCCATGGCGGCCGCGTTTCGATGGAGGCGAAATGCGAAAACATCCGTGTATTTAGATTTAGGTGCACGTTAAACTACCCCAGGTGGTCGAAATTTCCGGAGTCCTCCACTACGGCGTGCCTCATAATCAGAAAGTGGTTTTGACACGTAAAACCCCATAATTAATTAAAACCGGAGCCATGGAGAATTTTATTCCCACCTCGCATGTTAGAATTACAGCATCTTACCGCAATCGAAAAGGCATCGTCCTAAATTGTGCAGATCATAGGAAGGGAGATTAAACATGGACCTGTCACTTTCATTGGCCCATAGGCATTGTTAGTGGCAAAAAGTAATACGTCGTGCCCACTGGCGTCTTGCATGGAAAGAAGAAGGACAAGTAACACGTTGATCTTACCGGCATTTTGCGTGGAAAGAAGAAAGACGCCTCTTCTTTTGGTGAATATGCGCTGGAACTTCGGGTACTGATGAAATGTTTTTTTGAAAACCATAGGTCAGTTACTTTTGCTCGGTTAAACACAAATCACCCCCTACGAAGTATGCGCCTGCGCCGCTTGTAGATGTAATACAGACGTGCGTAATTTCTTGCGCAGTTACAAACTCCGCATTCACATCAACCGCGCCATTTCAGCATTCTGCGCCAGCAACGCAAATAACAAATACGTGGCGCACATCGAATAAGGCTTTCCATCGAAGAACATGTAGTAATTGCTTCTCACGTTCCGAATTTGGCACCCGAACGAAATTGTAACTCTTGACAACTAAATGATCTTTTTTTGTCGCGTAATATTTTTTTTTTTTTTGGCACAGCGACATTTCAACTCGAACGGCGGCATACCGCTGGAATTGCAACGACGTCGCATTCTTCGCAGCAGGCGCACACGAGCGGTGTTGTCTCGAACGAATGTACGCGCCATTAGCAATTCGTTTGAAAAGCTTGTATAAAGACGCAAAAATGAAGACGTACGAAATGAGGCACGCTTCTATTGTGAAATGAGATAATCCACCGGTATGCGCCATTTGCGCGCGCATTCTTTTAAATACGCGTGTATGCACGGCGCGCCAGCGATCAAGCTTGTACCGGAAGAGCCGTTTGAGACATTCCAAAGTATTTGGTTCGATAGTACGGCGTGTAAGTTTGTGTTTTTGCTTCTAACACGCAGCCTGTATCATTGTCATTTCTGGTGCCTTTTCTTTCGAATCCTGGTAAAACTGAGGCCGCCTCGTACTACTGGTGAGAAAACCACATTCACTTCTGTCTGCAATACACTATTCTTCTTCTTCTACTTCTTCTTCTTCTTCTTCTTCTTCTTCTTATTATTATTATTATTATTATTATTATTATTATTATTATTATTATTATTATTATTATTATTATTATTATTATTATTATTATTATTATTATTATTATTATTATCATCATCATCTCTAAACCTACACTTCATCCCCCTTTTCCGGCGCATGCCAAAGAACGTGACGAAACTTTTCTGGTTTTCAAAAGGGAAATATAATCGTAACGCCGCAAACATTCGCTAAAATTTCTTTAGATTTCTAGCACGTAGTTTTATCGAGTATAAGTTGGTCATGTTTGCGTACGCTGGAAAGTGCCTAGGCATAGATGCTGAAAATATGTCTCCGTGCTCCACGTTGCTCCTCAACCCTACGTAACTATTCAGGAGGCTCGCATGACCCCTTTACCTGTTTATCTACGATGCCAACCACTTCGAGTATTCCTGCGACTGCTGTGCCGTCATGGACGCCACCCCTTATCGACACTTCCCGACATACGGCCGGACTGCACTTTTTCAAGGGCCAAAATATGCCAAGAATCATTCGAAGAACGAGTCATTCGAATCATTCGAAGAAAGCATTCGAAGAACGAGAGTCACTGCTTGCAATTCCTTTTACACGAGCGGATGCCAACTGCCTCCTCTCCAGTGTGTCCTCCGAAAATCGACAGAAAAGCGCTGGGACAATCCGGATAATCGCCACAGACGACTCCATAAAACCACCCCACCATAAAAGTTAAGCTACCATAGAAAATTCAACGCAGCTGTGCGAGTCTTCTGCGCAGACTAAGGCTGGGGGTAGCGTTTACGCGCGGATACCTGCACCTCATGCGACTCACTGAGTCTCCAGACTGTGAGTTGGGCAATGTGAACGAGACTGTAGGTAATGTCCTTTGTGACTGCCCAACGTACATGGAAGAGTGTCAAAAGTTGAACAATCACGTTGCGAGTCTCGACAGCCTACCGTTGTCGGAGTACGTTACTTTAGGCCCTTGGCCAGACGCTCAATCGAGTTTCAAGGTCATCCAGGTGTTACTGAACTTTTTAAAAAGTACGGGTCTGCACTGTAGGCTTTGAGCATGCCAATGTGCTTGCCATATGTTTACATCCTCCTTCTCTCGTCATCGTCACCCATCATGCGCCTCTTTATTCGTTCCTTCTTTCCATCTTCCCCTTCCCCCAGCGCCGAGTAGCTGGCTAGAGGAATATACCTCAGGCCAACCTCTGCGCATTTTTTATCTATAAGCTTCTCTCTCTCTCTCTCTAGCACGTGAATTGAACGCATTTAGGTGTTTGGCCGGCTAGGTGTAACTAGAGTGTAAATATATCTTCAAATGGCACATCAACAAATATGACTGCAAAAACAAAAAATAAAATAAAAATGTGGTAAGAGGAGTCGTCCTCTTGTTACCAATACATTAATTAAAAAGCATGTAAGGAATGTAAAGATGAATAGTCTATGCAAGAGCATTAAGCAATGCTGATAGGTGTTTCAATAAAGTTATGTGTATCACTGGATTGTGCTAGCGAAAGATTAAGCTTGTTTTTTTCTTAACACAACCGACATCTCCTAGACGCCACCTAGACTGTGGCTCCAAGCCACGGTAAAAAACACCGCGTTTGCGATACACAAAAGATCTACAGATCCAGAAGATATTGTAACTTTAACATATTGGTACAGATATCTCGAAACGAATGAAGCTACGAATACTTAAATTAGATGGTAGGGTTCAACGACCTCCAATAGTACAGCCCAATGCCATAGCCACTAAGGCACTACGACACGAAGAGGTAGCTTCAAGGCATCGTTAACGGGGCTTGGCCTTCAGTAAACTCGATATGCAGATAGTACGGTTTGCAAATTTCTTTTCAGCAAGCCTCCGTTTTCCCTCAAGGGAAAGCAGGATGGCTGAGCATTCACGAAGACTTCGACAATCGTCTTCCTTCCGGCGAGATTGCTTTTTCCTGTCTAGTCTCATTGGTGGCCGAGGCAAACGCAAATTGTCTGAGAGATCCAATTTCCGTAGTATTTATTGTACTCTGTAATGGGCACTGCAGGCACGTAAGAAGTGCGCGAGCAAGGTCTTTTCAGCTCCCCTGTGGTGCTTGGTTTCTTCCATTAGCACTACTGAATTCAGTGTGACTCTGTCTTATCGTCCTAACAAAATCTCGTTATGATCCCAGCGGCAATAGTAGGCACCGGGACCGTTTTACAGTGAAATCGTTCTCTCGCTCCCTTGAAAATATGGAGGGAACTCTAATAAACAATCTTTAATGTGAACTATCATGCGTAACAAGAATGAACGAGACATGCTGGATAAATCTCTTCGAAGACCACCATCAGCCTTAGGGATTCTCTGGTGCACTGAAATGTTTTATAGACATGTCACTGACGCTGTCCTGAAGCCTGAATTAATTTATCACATACAATTGCACGAGAACGCAGACGTCTGTTGATCAATATTTCATGCGCTGAATCGTAGATTGAAAAACGTGTGGTGGCGTTCGCTCTTGCCTTTTTCTCTGTTACACTCATTCGTAATAATTCATGGCGATCGCATTGCCATGGGTAAATGCAAGAAACGATTATGCACCATGCATTGGGTGCACGTTGAAGAACCCCTTGTGGTCCAAATTAATTTCTGGAACCACGCTACGGGCGTGCCAGATAATTATAACGTGATTTTGGTACGTAAGATCCGAAAGGTTAATTTTAAGTTCGCGATTAAGAAGATCCTAAGAGAAACGCTCAGCCTAAATAGCAAAAAAAGAAATTCTCTTGGATTTTTAGGTTGGATAGGAGCGCTGGAAGAAACAGGCAAACGCTTCAGCGATGCGAAATGTGGCGCAGCATCTCTAAAATTTGTAAGCAATCACTGCGACAGCTGCGCAAACGTGGGAGAACCACTTCATTTGTAATATCTTTGCCATTCTCCTTCCTTTCTTTATTATTTCGTGCATTGAAGGAAACTACCAAGCTGGCTCCCCGCCCCGGCATTTTGTTCTCTTGTTTCCGGTTTGTATTGCCACACTGGCTTATGTGTTTCTTCACACCGTTTTGTTTTTCCGTCTAGCAATGTTGCTGACAGTACACTTCAATCGGTCAGTTTCTTTTATTAGACTACGTGCTTGAACAGCCCGAAGCCCATAGCCACGCAGGTGCTATAAGAGATGTCGTAGTATAGCGCTCCGAAATGGCGTTTACCACCTGGTATTCCTGTATTAGTTTCCGAAACTTGGCACACTGGCGTTTCTATATAGATCCCTTCAGTTCTATTTTGTTGAGCTTCATTCCACGTTCTTATTCCTTTTTTTTTACTTTCCTTTGTTCATTATTCTTTTCTTTTAGTTGTTATGTTCCTTCCGTGACCTCTTTTTTCGAGGTTCCTGCAGTGATGGAAAGCTTGGTTATAAACCGGCACTTCTCGTGCGTCGCCGTCCTTAATCCACAGTACGCGTGCCCAGCAAGGCAACACGTAAACTGGTCTCCACTAATGGCTCCTACTTTTCCTAGCGTCACATCTCACGCGGGTGCCGTCGTGTTTATTCCGGTTCTGGCCACCATCTCTATCTTTACATTTCCTTATTTACGTTCACCCTCTATTTGCCAGCAACGTTATAGGAATACCCTCAATCTACTTCTCACAAGCCTCAAATACACGCCCTCCTAATTTCTGCATAGTCACAACTCCGTACGAACCTCTCCCTTTGTTCGACTGCGTTGACGTTTTTGAAATAGCATTGACGAAGCCCAGGGCCCATATTCTCAAAAACGTCTTGCGCTAGAATTGTGCGAAAAAAAAGAAAGCCCAGCCGAATGCTGGATATATTATTAGCAGAGTTGGTCGATAAACGAAAGGAAGGTCTTATGAAGAAAAACCTTTGGGAATTTGGCCCCACCTTGTGCAAATAATAGTGCCTTCAGAGTCAGCCAATGCAATGTTCGCCGCAAAAATAAACTTGACGTAAAACATTATCCAAGGAAAACAAGAATGCAGTGAAAGCTCAACTGGAAAATGTGCACGTTCGAGAAAAAAAGAAGCTAAGAATATACCACTCGAAAGAAAGATCCTGGAAGAACATAAAACACGAAAACCCTGAGCAATAAACATACCGTTACGAATGTTAGGCAATCTTATCATATTTAAGCATTTAGTGCCACTTTCGACAACGGTCCGCTAAGTTTTATTTAGATTTATGAGACTTTCATGCAATAACTTTCAGATCCAAATTTATTTTCATATTTGAGAGTCAAACATGAATTGAATAGGTGATATATTTTGAAGCAGTACTAATAAAGATTTTAAATTATACTTGAGCAATCAATAGTATCTAATTGACCTACAAAAATGTATTGTAGGCAAACAGCGCTGTGAATGCGATGAAGCCAACAATAAGGACTGCTCAAAATGGTGCTCCAGAGCCCTCCATAAAATTTGCTGAAAAATGACTTGAATTTATTAGATGGATAGAACTGGACAACACGTTTCGCATACTTTTCACCAATAAAGAAAAGACTGAGTGCAACGAATAACTGGCGCTTAAAGCTATGATCATCGAGTAAAACCTTTGGCATTGTTCACTGCAGCCAAATCGGGGCAGGAAATGCAACGCTGCATAGCATGCACACAATAGAACATTTTCTTGGCGAGTTAGTTCATAACTGAGAAGGAAAACAGAGGCGCTAAAGAAGCAAGGACGCGACGACTACCACAGGAGTGGCGCATACTTCAAACTGGGAAGTAAACCCCAGTTGGAAGTAAGCACCAGTCCTGTGTACTCCACTCGCTCTTGTTTCATTGCACTCCTGTTTACCTTTTCAATGCACATAGTTCTAGAGGATAGCAAGAACTGGAATTCCTGTGTCTTGTGTTGCCATTCCCTACAAAGCTTTCATTCCACGATAAATGGGTCCGCTGAAACGAGCAAAACGTTGAAAATTTTCTATTTTGTAGCAATAACGAAGGAAATTATTAAATATAGAGGTGATGGAGTGTATGGGATAGAAACCATTCGTCTGGAATTTTTTTTCCCTTTAGGTCCTTTTTCTCGTGAGTTTTCTGAGGTGTAACTTTTTATGTATGCGTGGGACAGGAAGCTGCTTTATTTGAAAGATATGGGAAAAACGAAAAAGTAATGTTTTTTTTACTCTGGAGTAAAATGAAAGTGAAGAAACATAATTTCGGTTTGTGGATGGTGGATGCAAACATATTTGGCTATACAGACCAGCTGCTTAACGGCAATGTCATTAGCAAAAAAAAAAAAGCGGAAGTGTTGGAAGTGCCCCGAGAAGTGTCAGTCTTTTGTTTGACTTGGAGGAAGCGGAAAATAGTTGCAATAAAATTGTCTAAAGGTATCAGGCCCATAACAGCTTAACTGATCATTGAAAAGAAAAAGATTGTTGAGTTCAAGTAACTGCCTTTCTTCCACTCAGAAAAAAAATGTATTAACTGAGCTTGAAAAGGAAATGGGAAGTTAATGGATAAAAATATTTCCCGGCGACGTTCACGTAGAGAGTCGTACAATCGCGTGATGCCCCTCAACACGCTCATTTCTTAATTTCTCTACATTACGTACGGCAAATATAAGGTTTAAATATATTGATTGCGCTTAAACCGCTAGTAAAAGCAAAAATTCAACATTGTTAGTCCCCGTTATTGGAAACAAGGTTGCTTCGAATGTTCAGAAGCATATATTTATTTAGCTTTCGTTGTATACGGTGCTCGCCATACTATTATAGGAACGATGTATTTTTCATAGTCACTTATGCTTTTCTTGAGAGCCATTCTCCTGTCGGCAGAGGACAAAATACAGCATGTCGCGTACAGAGAGTCCATTCGCACTGTGATGCACTGATGCACTCGAGTATCCAGGCAGGCACATTACGAAAAGCACCCGTCTATTACGAAATCAAGTTTATCAGGGATGCATACGCTTGTGAGATTGTTGGCGTTTTTCTGCGGTTACAGCTCGCTCATATGCAATCGGATGCGTCTCATGCAAATAAACTCATTCGTCAAGCCAGCGTAACTGAAGGTACAGTGACGGAAGGTCCTCGAAGGTACTCCTGCTGCGAAAGTTTTCCCAACATTTGGCGCATTCATCTTCTTACCCCCATGTTCAGGTCCCTTTGCTTCCGTGAATGAGCTCCCGTTGCTTTTGGCAATGAGCTCTTGAAACTGACTCGCTAGCATCGTCACCACCCTACCTATAAATTAAAAGACGAGGTTTAGCGAGATGGCATATTCACACCATCTCTGTTGCAGTTGGTGCGTATATTTATTTAACGTTAGAGAATATTTACCAGTACGTAGTTTATACTGTTGTCTACAAGGGGCTTTCTTTTAGAGCGTTATCATTAGAGTTTAAATTACTCCTTTCCTAATTATGCCCAATGGAAGGTACAGTGACTAATCTTTGCTTTGGAAGAGATAAATGACACATCTCAACGTGTCAACAGCAGAAGAATGGCTTCCCTTGAGCTGGCTCTGTGTTTAAGTAACTGTTCAAATTCATATTTATAATTTCAAGCTCCAGTAATGATCTGTCGATAGGCGTAATCTTAGAAAGACCTGTCTATTATATTTCTATGCTTTGGCAGAAAAAAATTCTTGGATCCAGTGGTGAAATAATTATTTTTTTACTGTCGACGCGCCTGCGAAGTATGCGCCTCGTCAAACCTTGATAAATTGACCCTCCCTAGTTATGTTACACTGTGCTCCTTCGTACGTCCCGTGTTCAGCTTCTCGCTTAACTTGAGTTTGGACAATGTCGGTTGATTTTCTCTTCTTTCCTGGTAATTATTCATCAATCTTAATCATTGCAAGTAGTTCATTGTTTTAGTTCCTCTCACAACTTCTCCGCGTACAAACAGGTGGATAATTCTTGCAACACTGCTGAGGCCCAGCGGCTTGTGAACAAGGTCTAATTAAATGCACCCGCGAAGCACGGTAAAAAGAAATTGCTAAAAGCTTCCAGGAATGTGCAACTCATATTCTAGACGTTTGTTTCTCACGTTCTTTATTTCTTTTTCTTTATTTTATTTCTTTATTTTGCCAAAACGGTATGAAGGAAAGCCCACGAATGATCTTGGGGATGCACTTCACGTAAAGGCAGATAGCTCTCTTCTAGCGCCCGTAGTGCCCGTAGCTCGGAGCATTTTGGGGGAAATAATTTTCTCCAAGCTGCGCCATGTGGAACACGTCTAGCGCTCAACTCCCGGGCCACCGAGGAGGAGGCAAGTGGATGGCAATCCATCACAAATTACATATATATAGTCAAATATTACAGGGATGGCAGGAAGACATTCCCGCACCCCCACCACTCCGTGACCAGAGCCGAACAAACAATATATAGGCAAATCCAGGCAGGATCCTTTCCCCGCGCCTGCCTTCAGAATAAAATATACCCAGAAAGATACAAGAACACATGCCCTCACTGCAATGCACTAGGCACCCTTCGGCACGTCATAGGAAAGTGCAATTTTTCCATAGACCCCCCCCCCCCCCCACCTATAACCATAACCAACCCCCTGCTATCCCCGCCCTTTACGAGCGATGGGAGACCATGCTGTCCAGCCCCGCCCTGCAAGACCAGCTCTGACTGATCCACAGGGGCCAGGCGGTCCAGGAAGCATATGGAGCCCGTGAAGAGGGAGCCACCCCATCAGACGCTCAACGCGTTCCATTACATAATGGACTAGTAAAGTTGCTTTTCTCTCTCTCTCTCTCTAGAAGCTATGCGATTGAGATTGCTTATTTTGTTATTGGTCGGTACATAATCAGGCGGACCTTTCAATGACGCCATAAAAGCAATATTCTAACAACGTTGCAATGTGTCGCTGCAGCTCTTTTCCTCCTTGCCATTCATTTGTAATCATCATCTTCATTTCTTTTTTTTCTTTATTTCTGTACAGGAACACAAACTGGACCAAAAGTGACAGGCTCAGTAGCCTGACAAAGGCCTTTGCTCCAATTACTGTGCGGCACGTATGCCAGCGTGCACACTTAAAGACAGGGATACACGAACATATACGAGCAAAAGCTTTACGTGAAATCGACAAAATGCCCATAATGTTGCGACCTTATTTACAAGTACACATAACTTTACAATGCCACTATTGTACTGTGAGACATTTCACGACACACTAGTTCGAGTTGCTCATATAACACGTAATTAAACGAGCACAAAACAATGCAGAAGAATATAGAAGAAGCACGCAAGATTAGAAGTACGCCATACTTGTCATTTTCACGGGGAAACATAAGCACATGTAAGAAAGATTCAAGGAATCCAATGTTATTTTCTGCCAAAACATTTTAAGCATTTTTTAGAGGTTGGGTTTTCCATGTCCAAGAGGCAGTCGACTTTACTTAGCCATGTAGGCACATCCTATGTAGTTGAATATCTTGCATGCAAAAACTTATATTGCATGTGACATACTGTAACGATTTCAAATAGTATACCTGACTTAATCTGAACCAATGGTTCTTTAGAAAAAGCGCTTTTATCCGGACCTCACGTAAGGAGCCTTGAAAGTTAAAAAAAACTCTCAGCACATTTTTTTTCGCAAGATAACGAGTTTAGTATAACTGGCCAACGTCGTTGTTCCCGACACGCGCAAAACATGAAAGTCGAAAATGGAAGACATTATACTAAAGCGTATTTTTCAGCCACAGTGGTATTAATAAACTTAATTTGCAGATGCATCCAATGCTTGGATGTGGTGCTTGGGTGCATTCGTGACTTCCATTACTACTTGATCCTTAAATGTTCCCGAAATAGTTTCCATAGCGCTCACTCGGAAATAGCACATTCTGCAGTGGGTGGGAATGCCTCTTGTAGAGACGCTCATATTCAGACTTCATATTAAACAGCATCGATCTCGTTTCACAGCGAACATAAATAAATCGTGAAGTATGAAAGTCAGGGTGGACCCGGGTATGAAGAATGTTTTCAATCGCTTTTTCCTTCATGAGATTCTCTGTTCCTTCACAGGCTTCACTGCACGTAAAAGGAAAGCAACCTCTCACTGACGCCCACGCATCCATTCTAAAAATCATACTATGGCTCTATTGGCAGGCTATGCAACAAAAGAAGGCGACCACAGTGCAATATATTTCTGGATTAGATTTTAGGTTCTTTTCTGTCTAACGTGGTCCGAAATAACAACAGGCGCTACTGTGCTTCCATATATGCAATAATGGTCGCCTGCTGATTGAACGCAGTTATTAGACTACCAAAAGAACTTGCTTCTGGCCAAGCTTGTGCTTCCCGAACGACACAGTGCCACCGAAGGAAAGTAAACAGAAACATAAAAACAGGAAAACATTGATGAGAACACTGACGGCATATCCGGCTGATTTAGCAAGCGTCGAAATCCATGAAAATAATAATGCACTTATGCATCAGCGAGACATGCTCCTTACCCACTGTCCTACAAAAGAGGGGGAAAATGTTGCTACGCAAGAATGCTGATGATATTTACGACAGTGTTTGTTAACGTGGCGTTTGAAGACCTTGAAACTCTGACGCATGAGGGGCTTGAATGCATTGCGGCATGTTAAGAATTATGAATTAAGGAACCATTTCAAGAACCGTGATTCTAAGTTCTAGCTTTAGAACAAGAGCAGCCACGTGAACTCAGAAGGAGAACTGTTTACGCGCTTCATCAGAAGGGCTTCTCAATACTCAGAAGTCAATTACGCACTTTACTTTCCCTCTGCAATGGCAGAGGCGACTGCTAGTATTTCATATAGCTGAACTTCTTCCGATCCTCATGGCACAACAGCTCAATTTGAATGTCGCATGTAAGGTTTGAGTTTTTCCCGCCAATCCTGTGCGTCGTGCTCATTTTTCTTTTTCGCTGCCTGCGATGCGGCAAACTAGGATGTATTTTGATATAGTCGACCCGAAAATATTACAATATAGTTGAAGGATAAGCATGAGAACTTCGAAGTAAAAAAAAAACAAAACAAACAAATTGTTTATTTCAGGCAGCAATCTTTCGATCTCAGCTGATTGCTTTTTGCTTTGTTCCACCTCTTTCGCCTCATCGCCATAGAGAGCGTCGTCGGGGCCTTCTTTAGGTTTAGTCTTCTAAGGCGGCAAATAGCACTCTTACAACAAAGACATCAAACGCTTTCGAGAAAGCTTTCACCGAACCCACTTACGCCTTCACGTTTCTTCGAGAAAACGAATTGCTAATTTGCAATTCAAAGTAGCCAGGTGCCGCAGTGCGCAAAATTGTTTCGTTTCACTCCGAAATTGTGTTAGCACCTGTTTTGTTTTCGTCTTTCCGGCTCAAAGGCGTAAATTGATCCCGAGGTGGATTCCGAGGTGTGTGTTCAGCCTTCGCATTCTGTTCGGCACCACGTAGGCTCTGTGAACACTGTAGCTTGAAAACTGAAGATTTTTCAAGTTATTGCCAGCAGAATGACGATCTGCATGATCAGAAACACTGTTATGAAAGTATAAGACGTGTGTCAGAATCGGCTATAAAGACAGTCCTTTCTACGATGGAGACTCGAGATCGGCTGGATGCTATATTAAAAAAAAAATATGGTTAGGTTTTGCTAGGCATCGCAAATGTAACCTCTTATAAGAGTACCCATGAGAGTACTTATGAGTGAAATACAGTGTACTTAAATATAGGGGTTAGAGGCTTTCGTGCTGTACTTGGCATATACCCCTTAAGGCTTTAATAAAGATTCAAACTGCTATACTTACCCGGACTCATCGCCACCGTCTAGCCTCTACCTACGTAGAGACCATGTGCCTCGTTCTGCCAAATGGTATCGGCAGGCCGTGAATATTTAACATCTTGCGTCACATCTGCCATTTCTTTTGTTGATAGTGTGCATTAGGCATCTGTTGCAAAAAAAACTACACATTTCCCAGCTTTCAAGATCAATTTGAAGCTCAGACAAGCGCACAAGGAGAATACGTACGAAGGAAGCTGTATCCTGGCTGTGATATCAAAAGAAAGAAAAAAAGATTTATTTCTTTATTTCAGGGCTGTCCCGATGACATCACTCTTTGTCTCTTCTCCACCACCGCTTATGTTTTTACCACGACCATGATGATGATGATGATATGTGGTGTTCATTGGCGCAAGGGCCAGGTATGGCCAAAGAACACCATGACAAATGGTAATTTTAGCGATGTATTGTGAATTGCGTGGACAGCGAATTCGTCATTGTAGATGTGACATGGCTGTAAAATGGTCTAAAAGCTGTCGCTGTAAATGGCGTAAAATATATAGGTACTAAAATAATGACACTGATTAGTTAGGGACGTGGCAATTGTGTTTTGGCAGAAACACGACAGCCAAACAACAGTGGCACTAAAACTTCAAGAGAGCCGTCGAATAGAATGACTGTTAAGCACTTGTTAAAATTACCTGGCCAAATTATTTTCAGGGTGTCGGTTTCGGCTAAGATATCTAAGACTATTTGCAGATTGAAAAGTGGTTCATCGCTAAGAAAAAACGCAGGATGAAGAGGTATATTTTCATGATATACCGAAGGGAAATACTTTTCCCTCTCTGTTTCTATTGCAGGGCACTGAATAAGAACATAGAGGACGTTAAGACTATTGCCGCGGTTACTAAAAGTCGGAAGATCGCCCCCAGTTAAGAGGTAAGAGTGACTACCGTAAGTGTGTCCTATTCGTAATCGGCAAAAAAGTGCTTCCTTGTACCGTGCTGTTTCCTCAATTATGCTGTTCCCAAGTTTTGGTTTTATCGTGTGTACCTTATTAAATGTTTGTGTATCCCACTCTCCTTACCAATGACTCCTCAGTTTGCGACATAGAAAAGAGTTTAGGTGTGTGGCAGGGATGCGCACATCACCAACTGTGTTACTAAAACTCACCGATGTAGCATTTTCGTCAGCAGCTACGTTGCCTTTTATACCTTTATGGCGAGGTACCTAGCATAAGATAATCGCTTGTTTGCACATATATGCGGAGCACAACAAGCTATACAGCTCATTCTAGACGAAATTCTTATGTTTTAGTAATCTAATTAGGGCTCTCACGACACTTAACGAATTTTTGAAGACAACACCCTTAGCGACATTTGTGAGCCTTACATCTTTAGTAGCCGAGAGTACAGCGTATGCTTCCGCTGTAAGGATACTGGTGTGTGGGTTTAGTGCCCCAGATGTTGAAAATGGGGGTCCAAGAGCTGCGTAACCAACACCAGCAGGAGACTTCGAAGCACCTATGTAAAATTCATCACAGGAATAGTTCACTTTAAGTTCAAGAAAACGTGATTGTATATGAGCCTCAGGTGCTGGTTTCGATATTTCTAAGATCTAGATGTCACAGTGTATAGTTTGCCACTCCCAAGGTGGTAGAAACCGAGTAGGAGCCATTGGGACATTCTCTAAAAGAGGGATCCCTGTTTTTTCTGAGAGTGCTTCCAACTGGAGGAATATTTTTGCCACGACAATAGTATTCTCTTAATATAAGAATATTATTTTTCATTTTTTTTACCCAATAGGTGATCTCATCTTTTCTTTAGCTAATTACTTGGTTTGCTTTAGCATATGTTCACAGAAGAGGCAAAAAAGGCAAATATGAGCGAGTGTACCTCACATAAAAAAGTGAAAGCACAAGGGATGAAAAATTCATAGAAATGTGGAGTCATATAAGAGCCCCTTCTCACAAGAAAAGCAAAAGGATCAAACAGCAATAACACCGAGATCATGTTCGATATTTCGTAAACAAGAATTTTTGCCCTTCTGATGCGTATAATGGAGATAAATTAAAATTAGTTTTCCTGTTTCGTTGAACTAAGCAATTAGTAGGAATTTCCTTTGAAACTTCAGACAACCAAATAATAATAATAATAAGTTATTTTATATATAAAGCGAATCATGAACGCGAGGTTTCTCCGCGAGGTTTCTCACAGATGTTCCTCAGTGTTTTGTACTTACTAAAATTCATATTCGTGGTCCGGTTTGGTAGAAATATTCTACTAGCTTAGTTTTTCAGAAAACATAATTATTTGTAAGTTCCGTTGGGCTGCTTTCTACGGAATACCACTGCCGTCAACATCACACGCTGCCGCGTAATAGTTGGAACGTCATCAAACCAGATGTACTTTGTTTGCTTTCCGTGCTGCTCCTCGGAACTAACTTGTTTCTCGAGGAGGAAAAGATGTCATTCTTCCTAACTACTGCAAAGAGCTACAGAGTTTGAACAATGTATTTTCGCTGCATGACCAGCTTTTGTGAGACCACCACAGGTGTGTTAGTTAGGTTCGTGGTTCCACGTTAAGCTGTGGAGTCAATATTGCAGAAATGTTCTGTGATTGATGCTGAATGTTTGGCAGCATGAAAGAAAAAACAGCGAAGAGATTTTTCTGGCTTTTATTTTTCTGAATAGGTGCGCTGTGAGGTGCTTATTGCGAAATTGCATCGCTGCACTGGAATCTTGCTTCTAGAGCGAGGCTTCTCCAAACTGGAGTAATAATGGTTAGAGCAGCTGTGGCGCAGTTAATTATAAAGCACTCATTGGACTGAGAGAAATGACGCACTAGATCATTGTGCATCGCCAGCATGGCAGTAGTGAAGTTGCAGTTTAGTACTGGTTATATTTCTTCAAAATCAGGTTACAACTTAATATTGAATTGTAATACAAAAAAATTAAGATTAAGGGAGGGCACACTGGCAGTCAAGATTACATTGTAAGGAACCAGACTGATTGATGGATTGATGAACTGATTTAACAATACATTAAATTACTGAATAATTTGTTTATATATATATATATATATATATATATATATATATATATATATATATATATATATATATATATATATATATATATATATATATATATATATATATATATATATATATTCTTGTTTTTATTGATTGATTGATTGCGAGTTATCGCAATAAGCAATAAGCACCAGGTACGTTTCATGTCAGCAGCTTTTCCACAACCGGAACTACCTGGCAGACAATGTAGCGGCACAACTGAAACTCTAAATTAACTACCTTAAACAAATTTTTCGCAGCTTTGACCACAACGGAAGTCATGGACGATAAATGTTTCCTCAGCACCGCAAACAATTGCGCGCCTTGGGCTAGGCGCATAGTGTTCTATTGCTGGTTCAGATAAAACTCTTGCTCGGGCTAGTTGGTTCATGCTTGAATTAGTAAAGGCAAGGCGCATAAGACCAGGACTCAAGAAGAAGAACACAAAAGACAGTACCGGCACCGGTCCTGTCGTTTGTGTTCTTCTTTTTGAGTCCTGGTCTTCTGCGCCTTGCCTTTAATGGTTCAGATGTCTGAAAATAAAAAGTTCAGCTTCCTTTCTTTTCATAATTTTCTCACTCATAGTCAAGTTCCTGCTTTCAAGAAACAAAAAATTGCTTTCTCTAAGAAACGCATCGTGTTCTTACCTCAATATTCTGAATAAATATTTAAGACAAAGGCAATGGCTATTACACAAAGGACTACGATTTGCATTCTTGGTTCCTTTTTTTAATTTTCAGCGATACTGAAAATAGCTTGTCTATTCGAAGAAATTTGTTTCTTCTCGCTATATTCGGTCTGCTTAAGAACGTTTATGTATTTCCAAGTTCGCTGTCCAGGAAGAATATGTGTCGTGGTACTTCCTTATTCATTATTATCACTATTAATGCGATCAAAAATATATTCTCCAGCAATATCACAGTTATTATTATTAATTTATACTACAGTGCTTCTAATCACCTAAAGCGACTTCTACATGCTGCTAGCCCATACAATACCAAGTTAACACTCTTATAAAAAAGTTATGTTCTAATTATGTACCGCAGTCTGTCGCTTATAAAAAAGTGCTTTCTGATGAATGTGTTCCCCGGCAAGCGGTATATTATTGCTATTCCCCGCAGGCACATAACAGTCTTATAATATTTTCTCCCCCTCGTGTGCGGTAGACATAGAACAGCTATGGTGCGCTTGAAAGTTCTGAAAAAGGATGGAAAATTGTATTGGCTAATGCTTCATACAAAGGGACCATAACTGATGGAAAACTCTCTCGACGAAAAAACGTTATTCATCTTGGAAATCGTTTGCTCAAATTCGGCGGAAAATTCGCTCATTGTTTTTAACAAAGTAAAGAAAATGTCGAAACGAGACCCGAGAACAGAACGAACCCTTCATTTATTTTTTTTTTCTTAAGGCGAGAGAACAAATAAAAGCGTTTTCGTTCTAACCGGAGGAATGTCCTCCATTTTCATCATGCAGGATCGCTTTGTGGTATTTGGATTTTATAACGTAAACTTTATTTCTCTTTCCTACGAAAGAATGGTGCGGCTAGAAAGAACAACCGCTCGTGCTATGTCCGTGTCCACCATTATTGCCTAAACTTTTTGCCTCTTACACTATAGGAGCCTCAGGGGCGCTACGTGGGAAAAACGATTCCTGTCGAAACATTCAGCACTTTCTGCTCTTTCCCTGATTGCCGTTGCTTTCACGTTCTTCACACTTAGTGCCTCTGTGCTTAGGTCTTGTCGACACTTTTTAACCACCACGCAGCAAGGGTTTGGAGGTCAGTATCATCATCAGCATATTTACGTCCACTGCAGGGCCGAGGCCTTTCCAAGAGGACTCCAGTTACTTATGCCTTCTGTTAGCAGACGAAACGTTCGAAAAAATGAACGACAAATCTGTCAACAAACACATGGGCTATATGAACAAGTGCTGGAGAGAAGGCCGCATCCCGGAGCAGTGGAACAGGACCAAGGCTATCCTCATACCCAAGCACGGAAAGCCGTTGAATTTAGAGAACCTAGGCTCAATCTCTCCCATGTCGTGCGTGGTTAAGGTTTTGGAACATGCCTTCCTGAACAGTATCAACAGCCATCTAGAAGAGACGGAAGCCTACCCCCACACCATCATAGGCTTCCTATCCCGCCTGTGCACGCAGGACGCCATGTTACAACTAAAGAACCAGATACTTGACGACAAGACAAGAAACACCAGAGCCATCCTAGGACTAGACCTAGAGAAAGCATTCGAGAACGTCGCTCACGAGTCGATCCTTAAACAAGTGTCTAATCTGGACATGGGGGAAAGGGCCCAAACTACGTGAGGGACTTCCTGCACAATCGCAAGGCCACCCTGACGGTTGGAGAGCTCGAGTCCAAAGAACGAACCCAGGGAAGTGCAGGTAACCCCCAGGGATCAGTTATACCTCCACTCCTTCTCAACTTAGTCATTCTGGCTCTCCCCAGCAAACTGCGGGAAATCGAAGGAATCCACCACGCTATATACGCAGACAGTATAAGGACTTGGGCGGACCGTGGCAGTGACGGCCAAATTGAACACGCACTACAAACGGCCATTCACAAAGTGGAAGAGTACCTCCAAGGAACGGGCCTGAAATTCTCCGAGCTACTCCTTTACCGGCCCACACGCAAGTGCATGCCACCAAAGAGCTGCACAGGACCCACGAGGAAATCGGCCTGTACACTCAAGACGGAAACGCAATCCCCAAAGTAAACAAGATCAAAATCCTCAGAATGACCATTTAGGCCAACGGAGCTAACGGCGAAACCATGAGGAAGATCGGAGGCAAAGTCACCAGCGCCACGAGACTCATAGAGAGAATAAACAATAGACTCGCGGGCATGAAGAAAGAAAACGTCATTCGACTGATCCACTCATTCGTTGTCAGCTACATCGCCTACGTAGCCGCCTGCCACAACTGGTACGTCGCGGAAAAGAACAAGATCAACACGCTCATAAGGAAAACGTACAAGATAGCCCTGGGCCTCCCGGAATCGACTGGCACGGAGCTCCTGGCTCAGCTGGGCACATACAACACCCTGGAAGAAATAGCAGAAGCACAACGCATCTCGCAACTCGAACGCCTGTCGACCACCACGACGGGAAGGTACATTATGAACAAGCTCGGCATAACGTACCACAACCAGCACGGCCAGAAAATACAAATCCCCAACAAAATCAGAGGCACCATTACGGTGGTGAACATCCCACGAAGCGTTCACCTCGATTACAACCAAGGTAGAAGAAAGCCAAGAGCCGAGGCTCTGCTCCGTTCATTCGGCAGGGAGAGAAACGTGCGCTTTGTCGACGCAGCCGAATATCCGAACGGCCAAAAACACACCGCCGTAGTCATAACGCAGAGTCCAAAATCAGAACCACATGCAGTGTATACACCAAATACTTCGAAATAGCGGAGGAAGTAGCGATTGCGCTGGCCCTCACAGAACAGGAATGCGAAGTCGTACTAAGTGACTCGCAAACGGCAGTAAAGAATTACGCCAAAGGTAGAACTTCCAAGGAAGCCCTATCCATTCTGGCCAAAGCGGGCAGATGCAAAACCGCGAGCCCGAGGATCATATGGTTCCCCGCGCACGTCACCACGGAAGGCGACACGCTCCCGAACCTAAACGAGACGGCGCCGCGGACGGCGCGAGACATGAGCCGCCGCGCAGAACAGGGCAACGCCTCTCGCACGATAGCGAACGCTTCTCGAGCAGAACGGGACAGGCTCACCAGATACAACGACATAACCTGTTCATATTTGAACGCCAGAAGGATATACCCACCGCCGAGTCCCAAATTGAACAGGAGGCAGGCCGTTGCCTGGAGACAACTCCAGACGAACACCTTCCCTAGTCCATTCCGTCTGAAACGTATCTTCCCAGATAAGCATCAGGACGACACGTGCAAATTGTGCCAGGAAGGATCAGCAACACTCAAACACATGTTGTGGAAGTGCAATGTAGTTATAGGAGGAATGGCAGTTACTCCGGAGACCCTGTCGTCGAGGTGGGCCGCTGCTCTGCGCAGCTCAGACCTCGGAATCCAGACGTGGGCAGTCCAGCAAGCCCGTGAGGCGGCGTTGAGGCAGGGCCTTGACGTTTCCCCATGGGAGACCTGAGCCCGGGTCGCGTTCAACCTTGCCGGACGCACAAGAAATTTGTATTCGTCCATCCATTCTCAAGCAGCTGCACTGAAAGAAACTGTGAGGTAAAAACGCGATAGACAGACACCCACTAAGCTGCACTTACTGTGCAGCAAAACGCGATGGCAAATACGAACCCCTACGGGACCGCTAGCTCGACGCCTAACGAGAAAATAAAGAAGAAATGAAAAAAAAAAAAACATCTGCAATAGGTGAAAGAACAGTCAGCAGTTTCTTCCGTGCAGCTGAAAATAAAATTGTACTAATAATTGCACTTACAATATGTGTATTTACAGTTAGGGCATAATTCATTTGAAACGTTTAAACACGCTTCAATGAACGTAAATTTGAACAAATACTTAGAGTATGCCGTCATTATGTCGTTTTGCCTGCTATTTATCTTAGCGCCGGTCCTTTTCTCTCGTCTCATATATGGCATGTTCCGCAAGCTATTGCTCGATAATGACAGTTGTCAAACATATTTTTCAGCTATACACATGGCTGCTAAGTACTTTGCTCTAGATGCATTTGGGCACCCAGAGTGTTTTTGTTTTGTTTTTTGCTTTGAGAAAGCGAAGTTGCGTGTTTTCGCTTACGTCACACCAGAGAACCACCATACGCCGGAAACCAAACGGGAATAAAGACATCTTGTTCCTTTTATTGCGCACACCAACACAAACAAAACAAAAGTGATGCCTTTCATGGTTCTATGCGACAGAACTAAAAGGGCTAAACTTGGTATTTTGGTAAAAGCGCAGGCTCATCAGTGGCGCCAAAGAAAAGGAGGTGTTCCCCGTTTTATAGCAGTCCTCTTGGCGGCATGAACGCTTTTCGTTATTGGCATTAGTGTTTTATTTATCACGCTGAATCTGGGCCAGACTGCAAAGCCTGTGCGATAACTCTCACGGTTGTGGCGCGACGCCACGACTGTGTCCCACATTGTCGGAGTTGCTACGTGTCTTGCGTTTTTATGTGACGAGCAAGGAGTCACGCGGTGGTCTTGGTGTGCACGAATCTGGATAACGTTCGCTTCCCCAAAACTCTTAATGCAGGCGTATCGAATTTGTGCGAAAGTCGGCTCTTTAATGCTTTCTGCCTTCTTGGTTAACGGGGAACGCATAACAGACATAAGGATTTACGGCACAAGAGGCAACACATTGTGTTTTGGAGATGCGAGAAAAAACGTAGTGTGGGCTTAGACTGTCTGGACGAGTATGCGCAACGGTGAAGTGATCTGCAGAGTTTAGTGCAGAGTGCCTGCTAAGTGAAATGCATTGACCTATGAATCCGCCCCCTTCTTCTCGATGATATGACATGCGGGTGGGTAAGTACTATAACTGCTATCATCAGGTGTAATGAATGGGAGTTACAAGGACGTATTTATGCGGAGTGTGCGCTGCCAAAGAGCAATAAACAACTCCGGGCGCCGCAAGAAAGAAGGAAGGAAAGGAAGAAAGAAAGAAAAATTGGTAGAGAGAAAAAGAAAATTAAAGATCAGGCTTTCACCCAAACATATACATTACGCGCAAGTACTGCGTTTGCTGCTGCAATGCGGACCGAGAAAGGATGGCTATTGTGCACTAATGTTATAGCTTGACGTTAAAAAAGGATGTTGTGATATACATGGAAAGGTAAAAAGAAAGAAGAAAGCACGCTGACTAGTCGAAACCACGGAACCTGTGCGATATGTCAACCGGCTATGCTATTGGCTAATCGTCTGGCCATCTTGCTCAATAAAACATATTTAGGGATGTATGGAAGCTTGATCTTCTATTAATTGGTAATTTTCCATCCCTGTGACTTTTTCTTGCACTTTCCCTACATGATTTGTGCCAATGTAGTTACATAATTCGGTCTCCTGCAACAGCGGCATGCTTTTCTGTGCGTACTTATCTAGGGAGCCCACCTTCTTCCGATTTATTTATTTATTTATTTATTTATTTATTTACTTTAACCTAGATCCCATCGCTAATGGGGTATTACAAAGGGCTCGCCAGTACCATAGCTTTGAATTATTTAATCGTGGCCGAAACGGTTTCCGAAATCAATGTCTTTTTTTTTCAAATTTTACAACGTCACATCATCCAAAGGCAGCATCTGTATACGCTATAGGCGTAATGCAATGGATACACATGTCAGAGCGGTTGCACAGTAAAAATACTGTGTATATACTGAACGTAGTTAATAATCAGTTAGAAGTTGACTTCAATGGGGGTGTGAACACACAAGTCTTTTCCAACTACATGACCGATTTTCGACAAAAGTGGGGCACAATGGACACAGTATTAGACATTGTCGCATGCAACAAACATGAACGAATGTGTAGAAATGTGACAATAGCAGTATTCTTAGACATTCTGAGAGCATTCGACATGACACTGTAAGTCACATAAACCTCCTTGCTGATACGTTAGAGCTTGGCCTACACGGTCGAACACGATGGATATGAAATTTCTTGACCGAAAAAAAAATATTTATAGAAGCAATTGAAGGAGATAGTAATTATCACACCATCACGCAGGGCATTCCGCAGGCCAGTGTTCTCAGTCCGTTTTTATTCAACTGTATCATGGCAGCCTTACCACAAGAACTACCATATGGCCTACAGTATTTTCTGTACACAGACGACATCTGCATATGGGCCTCTGGATCTCATTTACAAAACATTCAAACAACGATGCAAGAGCGTCTTGATGTTATGACACCTTTGTTTAAAGCAAAGGGGCATTAGTCTTTCATACACAGAGACAGCCGTACTTACTTTCACTAGACGACGGCTGAATAATTTCGAACTTACGCATAATGGACAAACTTTCATGTTCGTGAAAGAGCATACATTTCTGGGAGTTATTCTTCACCGCAAGCTGGCATGGGCATCACGTAATGGAAAAGCAGACCAATGTTGTAATAAACGTACTTCGGCGACTCGCTGGCACTTTGTAAAGGGGTGGGTGGGAGGGGGGAGGGACCAGTCTTTTTACTATCACAAGCCATAACGCACCTATAAAACAAAAAAATGCATATTCGGCACCTATTCCCAGTGGTTTATCGCAGGGAGGAGGAAAGAGAAAAGAAGAAGGCAGGGAGGTTACCCAGAATAACGTCCGGTTGGCTACCCTACACCGGGGGAATGGGAAAGGGGAAAGCAAAGATCACAGGGAGAGAGAGGAGGGAAGGAAAGAAGGAAATTAGGGCAAGTTCGCTGACGCGTGTTGTTTTTTCAAAAATTCCCTTAATAGTCACAGGTGGTCGCACAAACCCGTCGTCCTTAGGAAACACAAAAGTGCCTTCACCGCTTTATGGGCCGACTGGCGATGGGGGCGGTGTTCCAGCAGCACCTGCACAGAAAGCGGCCGATTGTCCAGTTTTTGGAAAGCTTTGGCAAGTTCTTCTCTCTCTAGGGCATATCTTGGACAGTGGCACAGCAGGTGGTCGATGTTTTCTTCGGTGCCACAGACCTCGCATGCTGCACTGTCAGAGACTCCAATTAATGTAGAGTATGCCTTTGTGAAGGCCACTCCTAACCAAAGGCGACAGAGAAGCGTAGCTTCACGTCGAGGAAGTCCGGGTGGAGGTCGGAGCTGCAGGGAGGGGTTTAGTCGATGTAGTCGTGTCAGTCGTAAGTTTTGCGAGTTCCACTCGCTCACTGTGAGGCTACGTGCCAGGTGTCGAAGCTGCCTTGCAGCGTCAGTCCTCGAAAGCGGAATCGGAACGCTGTGCTCTTCTTGATGGGCTGTGCGAGCAGCGTTATCGGCAGAATCATTGCCACTGATTCCACAGTGGCCAGGTACCCACTGAAAAACGACTTCGTGGCCTTTTTGTTGGACGTCATGGTGAAGTTTCACGACTTCGTATGTCAATTGGTCATGACATCCGTGTTGGAGAACTGACTGCGTGCACTGTAATGCCGGTTTTGAATCACAAAACACAGCCCATTTTCTGGGTCTTTCCGAATCAATGAATTCTAGTGCTCGACGCAGGGCCGTTAGTTCTGCCGCCGTTGAGGTCGTGACATGCGATGTCTTGAACCGCAGTGTCATTCCTCGCGTTGGTATAACCACGGCACCACCAGAACGGCACGGCGTAGTCAATCCGTCGGTATAGATGTGCACGTGGTTGCTGTACTTTTCATGCAGAAGAAGTAAGCTCAGCTGTTTTAGAGCAGGGGCCGGTAGATCTGTCTTCTTCTGTAGTCCTGGAATCATTATCTCAACTTGTGGACGGCTCAAACACCACGGAGGAAACGCTGGCGTGGCCGCAGGTGCGTACCCTGAGGTAAACGACGCACGATGTGCACTAACAATACCGCTAAATGTCGAGCAGGGCCTTGCAGCAGTGAGGCTCGCCAAGTGGTGGGAAGGGGTCCTAGCAGAATGCCTGAGATGCATACGCATTGTCTCAACGGCAATGTGCGTCGTGATCGGGTAATCCTGCGCTAGGGCAATGGTTTCAGCCGTTGACGCACTGCGTGGTGGGCCAAGACATATCTTAAGGGCTTGGGCTTGAATGCTCTGAATCGTACGCAGGTTAGTCTTGCAGGTGTTGGATATTGCAGGTAGGCTGTAGCGCAGGAATCCAACGAACAACGCCATGTACAACTGTAACATAGCGTGTATAGATGTTCCCCAACTTTTTCCTGCAAGGAACCTGAATAGGTGACAGATAGTAGTCAGCCGCTTTTTCATGTAATTGACGTGCGGAGTCCAAGACAGGTCTCTGTCAATTACGACTCCCAAGAACCTGTGACTTCTGCTGTGTGGTATAAGTAGTCCGTTAATAGATACGCCGTAACCAGACATTGGCTTCCTCGTGAATCCCACCATTGCGCACTTTCCGCATGAAAGTTCAAGTCCTTGTTGACGAAGGTAGCAAGATGTCTTTGTGGCTGCCTTCTGAAGCCGAGCACGAAGCTGAAGTCGTGTCACACCTGATGCCCAAATGCAGATGTCGTCCGCATAGATGGAAAGTCGTACGGTGCTTGGCAGGTTGTAAACTAATCCACTGAGGGTGAGATTGAAGAGAGTCGGGCTAAGCACTCCTCCTTGTGGGACTCCTCGGCTACCGCAATGCTCGGACGTCGGGCCATTTTCTGTGTGCATGTAGAATGATCTCCTTTGTAAGTAGCTGGACACCCACATATACATCTTGCCACCAAGTCCGACGGCTTCTAACGTGCTAAGGATGGCTTCATGGGTGACATTATCATAAGCTCCTTTAACGTCTAGAAACAGAGCAGCAGATAGACGCTTACAGGCCTTTTGGTGTTGCACAAAGGTTATCAAGTCAACAACGCTGTCTGTTGACGAACGGCCCCGTCTAAATCCGGCCATAGCTTGTGGATAGATTTCACAGTATTCTAAGTACCATTCCAGACGTGTTAATACCATTCGTTCCATTGTTTTTCCGACACAGCTGGCAAGTGCGATCGGACGGTATGAGGAAATGTCCAAAGGCGACTTGCCAGCTTTGAGAAGTGGAATGAGGCGAGTTGACTTCCACTCTTGCGGAACCGTACCCGTCTGCCAGGAGTCGTTGTACAGGAGCAAGAGTGCCTTCCGAGCTTGGTCTCCTAGGTTACACAGGGCACGGTATGTAATGCCGTCAGGTCCTGGCGCTGAAGAACGCCTGCACAAAGCCAGCGCAGCTTCTAGTTCTTCCATAGAAAAAGGGAATTCCATGCGAGGATCGCGTGAGAACGGTGGGTGGTCGAGGGTTCCCGTACCCGTTCCATCGGAATTTGCCTCGCCAGCAATCTTTCTGCAGAAAGATTCAGCGACGTCAATTTCTCTACATTGACGTCTACATTGAAGTGCCAATGATTTAAACGGGTGGCGCTGACCAGAGGTTGTGCGAAGGCCACGAACAGTCCTCCATATAAGCGACAATGGTTTTCGCGGATCCAGGGACTCGCAAAAGGATGCCCATTGTCGCGAAGCCAGCTTGTTCATGTGACGCTGTATTTTCTTTTGTGTTCGTCTAGCCAATCTCAAATCATGATTTGACTTCGTGCGTCTATATCTTCGCTCCGCACGACGGCAAATGGCTCGAAGTTTTGATAGTTCAATGTCGAAATCTGTGCGGGAAGAACTCCTCGAAAGCAGATGCGTGGTTGTTTGTATGGCATCCTTTATCGCGCCCTGTAGGTTATAAGAGGTGCCGTCACGACAACAGTCTTCCATTATTATTTTGTATTTAGGCCAATCGGTGCACTGGACGGTTCTGGAAGACTTGGAACTAGTCAGACCTTCGATCTTCAAATAGGTTGGGATGTGGTCGCTACCCCGTGTTTCTACATCGGAAAACCAGTGCACTCTTCTCGAAAGCGACCGCGACACGAAGGTTAGGTCCAAGCAGCTGCCATACGCTGATCCACGCAGATAAGTAGGGCTACCATCATTTGACAAGCAAAATTCCCGTTCAGAGGCAAAGGACACCAATGTTCTGCCCCTAGAGTTAACTTTAGAGCTTCCCCATAGGTAATGGTGGGCGTTAAAGTCACCAGTGAGCACCCACGGCTCTGGAGTAGATGTCAAAATTCCCCGTAGGCGCTCACAATCTAGATGGCTTGTCGGAGATAAATAGGCTCCAAGAATTGTAAACGTGAGCTTTTTCTTCTTCACTGTTAAGCAAACGTATTGATTGGCTTCGTCAGGAGGCACTGGGTGATGTACATAAGTCAAGTCACGGCGGATAAACACAACAACCTTGCTGCACTCTCGCTGGGTAGAGGACATAAAGCACTCATACACGGACAGTCTGATGGGAGCTGACAGGTGGGGCTCGCAAATCACGATAATGGGGAACTGGTGCGTAAAAACAAACTGTCTGAAGTCGGACATGCGTGACTTAAGCCCTCTGGCGTTCCACTGCAAGACAGATGCATGCTTGACTTCCTCTTGAAACGACGGC
Source organism: Dermacentor albipictus (assembly GCF_038994185.2). Lineage (NCBI taxonomy): Eukaryota > Metazoa > Arthropoda > Arachnida > Ixodida > Ixodidae > Dermacentor > Dermacentor albipictus. Next base: position 150,745,595 of record NC_091824.1, on the reverse strand, counting down.
ATCGCTCGGGCCATGGTTTTACCCTAGAGCCGCAAGCACCGGACTCAAGGTGTCCAGCACCTGCAGTGCGCTCTGTGCCGACGGGGTTTTCATGCTGCTCAGTAGAATGCGCATGGTGTCCATAAGTGACTTCAGCATCACTATGACTTCGCGACCCTCAGTCGTCGTCTCATCCGCGGTTCGTGAGGTCATTGTGGGAGGCGCACTTTGGTGTGACTCCGAGGCAGGTTGTGCTCTTGGAAGTGTAGGCCACTCTTCAGGAGGTGAGCGTGCTGCCGTAGTTTTCGTTTTCGCAGTAGCTGTTTTTGTGTAAGTCCGCGTTGATACGGTAACCGCTTTGCCGGAAGATGGTGTATATCTTTCAGTAGACGTAACTCTTCGTGCTGCTCTTCGGGGCCGATGTCGTCGTCGCCTGAGAGTAGCGGCAGCCTCTTTGTGTGTCGAATGGTCCCGTACCATACGTTTGAGTACTGCTCGCTCGTTCCTCACCCGCGGGCAATCATTGGATGAGGCCTTATGAGTACCATGGCAGTTAGGGCATTTTAACACAGTTGCGCGGCAGGCATCTGCTGAATGAGATTCGGCGCACCATGGGCACACGAGGTTATTCCTACAGACACCTTTTACGTGTCCCAGCTTGCAGCATTTATAGCATTGCAGGGGCTTCGGTATGTATGGGCGCACTGGGTGGCGGACGTGGCCAACTTTGACATGTGAAGGAAGGCTGTCTCCATCAAACCACAGCTTCAGGCAACGGGTGTTGCCAAGTCTTGTGATGTGCGTGATAAGAGTGCCTTCTGTAGTTGGCTTTATTAATATTGGTAAGTCGTCGGTTGGTATAGAAATATCGACATCATAAATGACGCCGATAGTCCCATTGCAGCCAGTAGGTATCATGGATCTCACCTGTACTTTGTCGATCTCCGTTACGTGCCGCAGGCTTTGCAGTGCACTACGGTGTAGAACATCGACTGCAAGGACATTCTTCCGTGCGTTTATTCTCATGTCCTTTATCTCATTTGGCGCGACTCCCTCAAGAAACGCAGAAAGGACTTGCCTGTTTAGGAGTCGCAGATTTGACACTGGGTCCACAGGCATGAAGAGCATAGTGTGCGGCCAGCGCTGTGATGTTGTCTTCACCGTAGAGACACTTGGCGACGATGACCTCCGCAGTAGTCTTCTTTTTGTGGTTCGGCTCATGACAAGCTTGAAATCGTCGTCCGACGAGTCGACGCTGTCTGAGTACAACTCGGTTGCCTCGCTGTCCGTGTCACTTGACGCATTTCCACGTTTCCTGGACGCGACCGCACGTGATGGCTTGGCTCCAGGAAGGTCTTCGAGGGCTTCTTCGTCCATTGCCACAACACGGGAGCGGCAGCTCCCAAAGTTTGGAAAGAAACAAAGCGAGACAAAGGTACAAGCGTTCTATGATAGAAACACTTCGTCGCAAACTTCTGAGAAACGTTTTCAGCGTTTACTGGCAAAGGGGCTGCGAGTATGTCTTGGGGCTCCGCAGGCGACCTCGAGTTCTGTATAGTAATTGCTGAAGCTCGTCACCCACCGTTTGCAGTCGTACGAAAGGTTGAAACGTGCCGACATATTTATCGCGCCTTAACCCAACATGAGAATCAGCCGTTAAACCTCGCGCTCAGCAAACGAAACAAAAGCTAAATTCATGATGTTATTCAAGAACATAAAGCATTATTACCAAGATTTGAATTATGCAAAGTGGATCTTAGTTACCCTCCTCGGATGTTCACAAGTGCCAAAATAGAATTATCGGTCGACGTGATTATATCTAAGAGAGACTTGTTCATCGTAGTCACACATAAACTGGCATTCTGCTAAATTTACTCCTTATCTCCCCACTACATACACGTGTATACAGACAGTTCGTGTCATAAAAATTCCTCGACATCAGCATTCGTCATTCAACCTTTCGCGCTAGAGAAAACATTTAAATTATTCAGAGAGACACCTTCCCCGTGGCAGAACTGTTTGCAATCCTGTGCGGTTTACGTTTCATAACACCAGAAAAGGATACGCAAAAATTGATTATTTATTGCGATTCGCAAGCCGCTCTCACATTACTAAACAGCAATAAGAAAAAAATATTTGAACACTTTACTCATTGTATGATGCGCTCAAAGAACATACAAAAGCAAGTGCAATGAATGACGTAATTGAATTTCAGTGGATACCTTGGCACTGCAATATTCCTGGTAATACTCCAGCGGACGCAGCTGCGAATCGGGCGCGCAATAACGCAGAGACAATCAAGCTTCCCCTTTTGCATAGTGAAGTCCGTCTGCTCCTGAGACAGATATCCTGTCGTCTCAGCAAAACTACGTGGTTTGATCAGCAATTTATGAACTCGGAGTTATACTTATAGATCCATGTATAGACCTATCAATTCCGGGAAATCTAAGAGAAAACATAAAAATGTGAAACATTGGTGCATCGCTTGCGGCTTGGTACTGCACTTACGAGACAATTTTATACAGGATAAAACGTGCGTCTAGCCCGCAGTGTTCTTCTGGCCATCCAGACGAAGGTATGAATCATCTCCTTCTCAAGTGCACTGAAATACGATCCCCAACGAAGATTATTGAAAGCAAATTTCCTGCTTTTAAACAGAAGATCATTTACTCTAAAAAGGCCTTCAGAAAAGACCACTTCTTGCTTGGAAGTTTTCCGAGGACACCAACACTTTGGGGAAATATTAAGATTCTGTTGATCCTAATAAGCTAAGTGAGTCATATAAATGTTGTTATGATTCAAAATTGATTTACCTGGTGATCGTGATTTGTACACAATGTGTAGTGTGTTCTGTACTTGCAGTGTAAATACATGTGTTGTGTGTTTTGGCTATAGACAATATCTGTTTCTATGTATGCGAATGTGTACTAAACTCATGCCAAAAACTTCGCGATTCATGTACTGTTGGACTGTATAGTTTTTATTGATCTGGTGTTCTACAGAGTGCCATGATTTGTGATGTTATTCTCCCTTATGCGCATATTTGTTTCCTCTGCTAAGTGACAAGGAGTAGCCGGTGCTGCCATAAAGGCGCCAACCTCTCTTACTATTCATTTCAATAATACAAAAAGTTTACTGAAAATATACATTGCAAATAGAACATGCTTGAGAATACGCGAACAAGTACTCCAATGAAAGAAATTGACCAAGAAAGCTGCTGATGTTGCATCCTTTAATCTTTCCTTTATTCAGAGTGAGGAAGGAAATCAAGCGCCATATCCATTAAAACTCATTCACAACTTCCAGCTCCAAGCAGAAGAAACAAAAAACGGAGACAAGAAAAAGTACGTGTTACACCGGCGCTGTCTCTCAACTAGAGGTTTATGAAAAACCTGTGACCACTACGTACATGAGTTCACCAGAAACATCAAGCGAGATATGACCTAAGGTTATGGCGCACCTGCCTACATACATGATTTCTTAGGTTGTAGTGCCTCAAGATTAGGCAATTTGAAACGAAGCCAGCGGTTCTAACGCATCGTGACAGTCCATATTGCCTCCTGTCAAGTTTCATCTGGGTAGAACGCGAGCAAACACGAATGTGCTAAACGTGGCCTGAGGCTTTTGAATCGAATTAGCCTTGACAAATTTACATGATATAGACCGCTTTATCTGATGAAGCGCCGGCAGCTGCGACAATACGATGCAAAGAGGGCAGAGAGAACGATTGAAGTCGGAAGAGTTCTTATGTGCTTCATTAGGTTGACCATATATATATATATATATATATATATATATATATATATATATATATATATATATATATATATATATATATATATATATATATATATAATCAAGAATAACTAGGGAGGTTAACCAAAGTCAAGCTAAGGGTTGGCTACACTACATATGGGGAACCGGAAAGCACAATGACAAGGAAGAAAAAGAGTCGCGCCCACACACAGATGTCTGTTCATTCATGTGTATAGTCGCAAGAGCTGGTAGAACCCAGCTGTGTTTAAAAAGCGAAGCAGCACTTTTTCTTTTCGGCTGTAGCGCCAAGTAGTGCTTGGTCCATTTGTAAGTTTCATCGTCTCGGATAAAGAAACCAGTGTACATCTAAGGAAAATAAATATAAAAAATAGAGATTGAAAAGCGTGAGTATATCAGCATGTTCGGTGAGCGAATAACGATCAGACAAAAAGCATTCTTTCATGGGGTTGGTCAGAAAAATGCACTGAAATTAACGCTTATGTTCATGTGTTCAAAACATCATAAATATCCTACATATGAAACGGATAAAGATATGGAGAAATAACGAGGCAAAGAAAACACTCATTCCGGAGTGCAGCTGCGGGTCGCAGTACCGCAACATTCAGTGCGCGCCTTGACAGCTTCGATTGGTTGCGAGAGACGGCGTGCTGAAGTGTATATTATTCGCCGCCAGCACAATTCTCCGCAATTTTTTTAAACCTACCGCCTTTCCGTGGGGAATAACGGTGACGGCGAGGGACGAAGCCGACAACGAAGAAAAGTATGATGCAACCGGCCGCATACATTATGCGGCCGAAACAGCGCTAGCGTTGAAAAAGAACGGATAATAGCGAAAAAGCAGCAAACAGGAACCACATATAGCAATGACAGAGTTAGGTTTGCGAAACCGCATAGAGGGCTGTCTATTCCGCAACTGCAGCATTCGACAATGCAAGCAAGCGGAAGAAGAATAGAAAACGGTGCATATTCGGCCAAATTTACTGACAGTGGGCCCTATAAGCGCACATAATGCGTACGCGCCGCTCTACATTCATGTCTACGTAAACCTGCCTTGCATGGGTTCCTGGAGTTGGGGATCAGGAATACAGGCTATAAGGTGGGAAATCCGGTATGGTGCTTGCCACTGTGGTGCGTGGTCGGATCACTCCCCTCTGGGCATCCACTCTGTCAGTCTGAACTTGTGTAGATATGCGACGATGGAAGTCTGATTTTTCTTTTTTTTATTTACTTCAGTGGTGCTTTATAATGTCACTTTACAAGGTTTTTTTTATTACAGGAGACATGATTTACCATATTGTTTACTCCCTTGACAGTGAAAGCTATAGTCCCTGAAAGTAGAAGATATGATATGCGGATAATGCAGCTGGAAAACCGTATCCCTGCGTCAAACCGCGAGGAAATTTTGTCATATGGCTGGTCAGTGGCATTCCATGCTTCGGATAATCGTCGGCACCACACCCAGGCAGCAGAGATGACTCGGAATATAACACATAGGTCCCGCGTCCTTTTTTGTTAAGATGTTGTTCCGGAATTCTGCATATTTTTTGTCGCTCTGCTTTTGTTTAAGAATATTATGACTGTCATTGGACTTGTTGCACATGCATGTTGGTAAATCTCGACATGACATAATGTTAGGGCATTTTGTCGTGCATAATATTGCCATGTGTATGGCGTCTTGCTTTTGCTAATGACCATATTTGCCCGTTTTGACAGCACAAGTCATAGCTTATCGCATGGCCCGCCGAATATATTCGAAATTTTTTAAATGTTGTCGTTAATTCTGTGGCAAAACGTAGGTGTTTAATCAGATTGCAATCACATGCAAATAGTGTTGTAGATTCTCAAATGTACGATCGCGAGCACCAGCGAATAATCTCTGGAATGTATGGTTATGGTTAACAAGACTTGTTGTCGGCTAGTGAGTTTAATTAAATTCTGGGAGTTTACGTGCCAAAACCACGATGCAATTATAAGGCACGCAGTAGTGTGGGAGCATGGTTTAATTCTGTCCACCTGCGGTTGATTAAAGCGCATCCAATACATGGTACATGGATGCTCTTGCATTTTGCCCCCAGCAAAACGCGGCCGCTGCTGCCGGGACTTGATCCCGTAACCTCGGACTTTGAAGCACGACACCAAAGCCACTACGCCACCACGACGGGTACTGGTGAGTTCATGGTATGAATTAAAATTAGAAAAGCGCAAGAACAAAGACATGAACAAGACTGAACACCACAAGCAGAGTACTTGGGGTATTCACTCTTGTCTAAGTTTTCTTCAATGTTATTTTTTAAATTTTTGCTTTATATGGTGATAAATGTATAAATAGGGAACCGACTTGACCTGTAAGATCAGATTAGGCAACCGATGACTTCCCTCTCCGCTTTCGCTATTGTTGGACAGTTGAGTACTTTTCTGGACACAAGTCCGCCCAAACGAGTGTTAGGTTTTTAACTGGCAGTTCTGGAAGTGTATGGTTCTTCGTCGTGATTACAACAGGTCGATATGACGCTCACATTTCAGCACAATCACAGCGGCGTGTTCAGCCGCTGGGCGCGTGGGTCAGGCGTTAAGCAAAGGCAGTTCACTGAAAATATTCTGTTAGACCTGAGAAACTGCAGCATGGTGCTCCACACTAGGGGCATTCAATGGTAAAGTTTTCCTGTGCGCAACATCACACTGCTGACCAAATGTGTTATGGGAAAAGCTATATAGACGTGGCTTGGAAGTTCGGCAGCGAATGTGAGGCATGTTGCCTTCTATATCTTAAGTCAAACATGAACACGCGATATCGTTAATTGAAAAACGTAATCATGCGAACTGCAAGATTCTACGTGCAGAGCGAAATCTCAGCAAGACAAGCAATTTTTAAAACAATAATTCTTAGTTGTACGCGCTTCTATAGTTTGCCTGCAAAGCATATATGTATGTTGAACTTTTGGGAATATATAAATCAGCAGCCAGTAGTCGGAAAAGTGCGGTATATTGCAGAGACAACTGAAGGAAGATGTCTTGTTTTCTCATCGTGGGGCAACGTACGCCATAGTCTCCCTCTCTGTTGCCAACACAACCACTGAATCTCGATTGCCGTCATCGTAGCGGCGTGCCGGCTTTGTTGAAATTGGCCCTTCTTGAACCGATCGAGAACTTCTCCACTCTCTGATGCCTCGGTGGCTGCCAGTGGTGCGCTCATGCGATGCAGATTGCAAAGGCGAAACACCGCACGACATTGCGTAAAGAGAGCCCTCAGAATGTCGACGGGTGAGGATCTGCATTTCGAAACGCGATGGAGTTCTTGCCGTCAGACCAATGTAACCTCGTGTTGTGGTGAAATTGGTGGACTGAAGAGCTATGCTGTGGAATGCCACTCATGGCTTAACTGTGTTGCCTTGTGACCAATACAGTATTATCCTTTGCGCAGGACTCACTAGCTGAATTCTTCATGCTCGCGTTCGCTTTCTTCGAGCGTGAGTGAGTGAGTGAGTGAGTGAGTGAGTGAGTGAGTGAGTGAGTGAGTGAGTGAGTGAGTGAGTGAGTGAGTGAGTGAGTGAGTGAGTGAGTGAGTGAGTGAGTGAGTGAGTGAGTGAGTGAGTGAGTGAGTGAGTGAGTGAGTGAGTGAGTGAGTGAGTGAGTGAGTGAGTGAGTGAGTGAGTGAGTGAGTGAGTGAGTGAGTGAGTGAGTGGGTGGGTGGGTGGGTGGGTGGGTGGGTGCGTGCGTGCGTGCGTGCGTGTGTGCGCGTGTGTGCGCTTGCGCGTGTGTGCGCTTGCGCGTGGGCGTGCTTCCATTTCATGCTTCTCAAAGAACATTCTGGTAGGAACCTGACCCGCTTTATTGCAACACTTAGTATTTCAGTGAAATGTGAGGTATAGTTTTGCGTTGTAAGAAATTCGCTCTATCCCGTCACAGCCGTACGCATAATAGAAGACGAGTGGTGGCAATGCAACGCAAATAAGAACATAACTGTAGGACATTAGTAGAGCAACAAAGGTGAAGATACCAAATCTGATACGCATAATCCTCGTCGACGATTGACATTGATGAAAGGTTTGTGTAAGTCTTGGCGTCGGACGAAACAAAACAGATTCAGGGAAGGAGGATAGGCAAGTGTATATATTAAGGCAGGGACATCAGCTTTACAAGCAGTGACACTTACTATAAGTATTAATATTTTCCCCCACTGCTTTTCCGCGCTAGTTTTCTGTTGAACTGAAAACAGCTTTGAAGCTTAAAGACGGTGCTCACAGGAAGGCACAGCGTACGAATCAGGCACACTGGCAGATATATTTTTAAATGTACAGGGCACACTAAACATCCTTACAAGCGTAATCATTCCATCTACATAGCACACGTGGAGGCTAGTACTTATAAAAATTCAAAATATTTCTATGGACACGTTCGCGAACAGTCGTCCAGCAATACAAAACAAGATATCTCCCTGCTTAGCCGCGACAGCCAACCTGTTCCTAATGTCGCTGGCACCTTCGCATTACACTTCGGGTCTGTATACGATGAAGGGTACAGTGACGCAGTTAGTGGGCTTTCCAATCACTCTTCCCTGCACTCAAGTCTATCGGACTCAGAGGAACTTGTATTTAATAGCATCAAACGCTCAAAACCGTCTCTTTTGTGTCGTCTTGATGACATTGCACCTGCTTTGATTAAGGCGTACGGAGCCATGCTTGTTTCAGTGCTTGCTTGCATATTTAATTCTGCTTTAAAAACGAGCACATTCCTAAAGGCTTGAAAAACAGCGCAGGTCGTTCCCGTGTTTAAGCCAGGGGTAAGAACTGCTGCGAGTAACTACAGACCTATTTCTCTCCTGTACACAGCATTCGATTCAACTTCGTACGCAATAATTTCATCTTCTATTAAAAATACTATCATTGCTCGGCAGCATGGTTTCATATCGCTCTATATCTACTAAACTAGTTAGAATCATGATGCATTCCTCTCAACCAGTGTATAAGAAAGGACAGCTGGATGTCATTTATTTTGACCTCAGTGAGGCGTTTGATGTTGTATGCCACAAAATACTCCTTCAAAACTTGACATACCTTGATGTGCACCAATCTGTCACAGCGCCGATAAGAAGCTACCTATGCGACCATTAGTACTACTTAGCGCACATGGTCAGTCGTCAGAACTTTATGCGGTAACAAGAGGAGTTTCTCAAGGGTCTGTCCTGTGCCCTCTTCTTTTCTCGCTGTTTATTAATGACGTGTCGAGTCATTCAAAACTCTTCAGTTTTGTTATACGCTGATGATGCGAAACATTTCAAAGGGGTGAAAAATGTTAATGATTGCTCCGCTCTTCAGTAGGACATTGCAAATTTAGCATCGTGTTGTTCTGTAAACCATCTGGTCATCATAAACGCATCAAAAACGAAAATTGTAAGCTTCAGGCGGAAGACTAACAGGACGTTATTTCCCCATAGAATGCAAGAGATATATTCCCGTGCCAAGAGATCGGAAAAGAAAGGACCTTGGAGCGTACTTCGATAGCTCTCTGGGCTTCTCGCCCTCCGATAAACAGTTGAGCCAGCCTGTACTTCGAACGCTCGGGACAGTATTTCGGTTGACGAGAGACTTCAAACAGCCTAGACCCTCTGTAACGGTATGTAAGAGTGTATGCCTTCCAGCTCTTGAGTACGCCTCCGTCGTTTGGGGCGGCACTTGTACGTAAAATTGCTAACTTCTCGAAAGTGTGCCCAGAAAGTTCACATCTATATTTAAACATCGATTCTATAAACAGCCTTCCACTTCCATACAGCTGACACAGACACTCATGTTGCCCACCCTCACCTGTATACAGGCAACAAATCATATGTTCTTTTTCTCCTCAAATTAATAATTAAAAAATCTGCTGCTCGCCCTTGCTTTCTAATGTGCGCATTTACATTCCACAGAAAGTCGCAAGAAAACAGCGTGACTTTCAGGCTTCCGATTTTTGTAACCCTCTGTCTAGAATGCAGGTGACACATAACAAACGTTCAGAGTGCACTGATACCTTCAAACCTAATTTTAATATTTTCCTGAAAGGAGTTGCAGAGGTATTTCAATAACTCAACAGAAAGTCTCGTATCTGTTGTGTGTTCCGTCATTCTGTAACTCTTTTTTTGTTTCTTCGCTTCTGCTCTGTATTTTCTCCGTGTACATATTTTACGCTCTATTAAAAGCGGTACTCGTGAAATTATTGTTCTTTCTTTTTGTGTGAACGCGCGTGTGTAAGTGTATGTGTGAGTTCGGAATGTTCTTCCAAGGAATCAGTCACGCAATGTACGCGGACGACATAACGATCTGGACTACTCAAGGCTCACTAGGGGACAAACAAGACGCACTACAAGAAGCTGCCACCTGCATCGAAGAATACACAAAGCAAAGAGGCCTCAGATGCTCCACGGAGAAATCTGAACTCCTCAGGGTGGGCAGACACCCCACTGATGCCCCGCTCGAAGTAAGGCTAGAAGGACAGAACATCCCGGAACAAAAGATGATTAGAATCCTCGGCATGTGGTTGCAAGGAAGCCGGAAATGCAGCCACACAATTTGCCTGCTAAACAAAGCAGCAGGACAGGTGGGCCGAATGATTAGCAGAGTGGCACACAAGCGATATGGCATGAAAGAGGAGGACACACTCAGGTTGGTCAACAGCCTGATAGTCAGCCGGGTCACATACTCACTGCCGTACCATGCAATCACCAAAACCGAAAAAGAGCAAGTGGAGACCATCCTCCGGAAAGCGTATAAAACAGCTCTCCACCTCCCAAGGAACACATCCAACGACAAACTCATGCAACTTGGAATCAGCAACACTTTTGAAGAACTAAGGGAATGCCAGCTCAACGCACAAGTACGAAGACTCAGCAATACAACGACGGGAAGGGCGCTCCTGACAAAGCTATGTCGGGAAGTAGAAAAATCACAAAGTAGCAGGGCCACAATACCAGACCCACTAAGAAAGAACCTACGCATACAACCTATCCCCCGCAACATGGACCCAAACCTCCATGCGAGTAGGAGACAGGCTAGGGCAGAGTTTTACGAAAAGACGATGGGACATCGGGACAATACAGTCTATACCGATGCGTCCCTATACTCACACGCACACAAAAACAACGCGGCAGCGGTAGTAGTAAATAATCAAGGAGAATTAATCACAGGACTCACGGCCGAGGTGGCTAACATAACCGAGGCAGAGGAAATTGCTGTCGCACTGGCAGCGGAAGAAGGTTATAGAACAGGAATATCGCTCAATATTCTAACAGATTCACAAGAGGCGTGCCGGAGCTATATAAGAGGCAGAATAAGTAACACGGCGCTCAAGATCCTCAGCAGAGTTCCAATCGCTGAGGGACAACCCACACATAACATTATCTGGATACCAAGCCACGCAGGGATCAGGGGTAACGAAGGGGCGGACTGCCTAGCTCGAGGGATGACCAGCCGAGCAGGAACGTCAACCGCCCCAGAGGGGCCACAGATCAACTGCGGGAACAGCTATTCAGAGCTATTAAACCTCTATAAGGGTCTAAGATATCAATATCCGCCACCACATAAATCATTAACAAAGGAGGAGGCCGCAGGATGGCGGAGACTGCAAACGGGCACCTTTCCAAACTTACACCTACTAAGTAGGATGTTCCCCACGCAGTATAGCGCAACCTGTCCGTGGTGTGGAGCTAAGCCAACATTATATCACATTACATGGGAGTGTACAAGAAACCAGGCATTCCACAAACACAAAACACCAAGTGCGGAGCAATGGGAGAGCTGGCTCACCAGCCGCGAGCTAGAGACTCAAAGAGCTCTAATAGCGCACGCGTGCGAGGCGGCCCGGCTCAGTGGAGCCCTGGACTAGGGGCCCATCCATGGCTGAAGAGGACTCAAGCTTCAAGAATGAAGACTTCGGCCTCGACCCGCTAAAACCTTTAAAGAGTGAATAAAGTTTTCCATTCCATTCCTGTGCATTGTTTCGCCGAGTGCGCGAGCACCAAAACTCCCGAAGTTTATCTTGGGCACTTTAATAAACACCTTGGATTATTATTATTATTATTATTATTATTATTATTATTATTATTATTATTATTATTATTATTATTATTATTATTATTATTATTATTATTATTATTATTATTATTACTTCTAGGCCTTTTTGATGTATATTCTTCTGGCTCCTCAAAGAATCCCTTGAGCAGGATTCTCGACAAGGGATTATCCAAATGTGACACGTAGACAGTTTAGGAGCCTAATTTATCTCTAAGTATACATACCTGTGAAGGAAGGAATGAGTTAAGATATGAGTGTGAAACTTTTCGAAGCCCGCAATGTTTGTTCTTTACCACCTGAAAATGCTGCTGTTGAAGTTGATGGTGATAAACACAGACATTGGCACACCGTGAAGCCGCACCACCGCGCGCGCACCTCTTCTTCTTTATTCACGCATAATTGCGCAATTCACTCTTCACTCTTGAAGAACGCACGTGAATTCTTCCCGTCACATTAGCATTTTACCTGGAGGAAATGGCGATTGCATCAGCAGCCTATTCGTTATATCCTGCAAAGGTTTACTAATCAGGACCCGATCATTCCACACAAAAAGGAGGGGATGGGATTAAGACAGAGGTGTTTGCATTAGAACAAGCTCTAGGAAAAAAAAAACGGGACTAAGGAATGGTAAAGGGAGTGGAAAGGGGGGGGGGCGGTGGGGGAGGGGCACGGAAAGCATTTCGCATCGCTCATGTGACACTGGCGGCAGCTGGTGGACTCATTTCCATGCTAATTAGGTACTTGGTAATCGAGAAACCGCGGTTGATCAGCCAATACGTTTTCATTCCCCTTCAACTTTTGCTGAAGCGCAGAATAGTGATAAGTCAAGGCAGTGAAGAGCAAGCAAAATAAAAGAAGGTACGCGGTCTAGGTTGGCTGAGCAAACCTCTCTCAACTATCCAAAGTGGAAAAACGAAATTCGCTTGACGAAGCAGGCAACGGCCCACTGCGCATAAGCTCGTAACGCTTGATGAGGGAGCAAGCACCTCTGCGACAAGAATCTGTGCCTAAAAATATCGGGTGAAAAAAATACCGTAGCAAGTGAAGTAAACAGCACCGAAACTACGGACGGATGCATAGCAAGGACAAGCTAGGCAGCAGAGTGTTTTCGCTCTGTTAATTTTTGAATGATTGACGAAATCCAGTGCGGCTCGTTAGTACCGAAGGCCTCTTTCGCTGCTTTGCTCGGCGGCAATGGGCTCACGCAATGCGCCGTTTGTTAGGCCTCCGAGGCAGTCCCCAAAATAAGGCTAACGTGCACACTTTTGCATTGCGACGCGTAAGCGGGTGCTCACCTTTCTCGCGCGCTGCGTGCATGCGGAAATCATACGCTACTGTTGTTGCTTTGTTTCTCGCGTGCACTTGAACGCCTGTACTGTTTCCGACACCTGTGCTTGTAGGATCACTCCTGGCTGTTTTGAAAGTTTTCTTTATCGGAGAGGTTGCTGGTAAAAAAAAAAACCTAAGTAATGCTCGAAATTGGAGTTATTATTCGAGTAGCATTCCTGGGGTTGCGCAAACAGAACCGTGAGAGGGACGAATTCCTTCATTCAGAATTATTAAAAGGCGATAATATCATTGCGCCATGAGATGCGTCGTGAATTTGACGAAGCAGCCCAGCTGGTTATTATTGCATTCGCTTTATCTTCGCTTGATTATGCGCATAGTATTATTATTATTATTATTATTATTATTATTATTATTATTATTATTATTATTATTATTATTATTATTATTATTATTATTATTATTATTATTATTATTATTATTATTATTATTATTATTATTATATGCATCCATTAAAATGAAAATATATTGATAACGATCTGTGATGCAGTTCATTAGGATGCATTCGCATATAGCATACATAGAGCCGGCTGTTCTGAACGCCCTTTAATAACGCTCAACACTGCATACATTTGAGAAAAGCAAGAACATGAAACCGAAATAAATGAAGTACGCAGTACAAAGGCACAGGTTATATCTAAAATTAGACGACGCCAAATAACGCTGGGCTACAAAACACAACGCTATAAACTGAACTTCCGGTGAGGACATGGATGGACATATCCACGAACATTTGACTCCGTTGTCGTAGAGCATGTCATAGGACTAACTCGTTTGCACGAGTGCCACGGAAGTTTGAGCCTAAACCTTTCCATGGCGAATGTAGCAACGTGTGCTGAAGGACCGAACACTACACTAAACGTACTCGATGCTGCCTTTGTACAGAATAAAGCACGCACAGTTCGTGAACACAACTCTCCATATGATACTACTCTAACAAAATGTGAAATATAAAAACGTTCAAGGTAGAGTCACGGTTAAAATGAACAGTTCTGAAAACTTGCTGGGCTCATACGTCCCTATCGATAGAACTGCATATATTAACCGTAGTCCTTCGATGCAAGAATATTTAGCAATATGTTTTGCCTCACTGATTACGCAGAAACATTTTTAAGGAAAAAAAGGACGCCATCGGTTTTTAAACGAGTGCTTGTGCATGAAATCCCCATGTGTAGAAATGTCATGTGGTAAATGAAACATTATAAACTGCGCTAAACCAAGCAGATCAATGCCAGAAATACGCGACGCAGCTATTGAGGTGCATCATGGAGTGAACAGAAACGTATTTCCGCGTATCGTTTTGCTGCGCCATGTTCAAGAGCTCCCTGTGAAGTAAAAGATGTCTCCCGATGCTCACCCTATGCTTACCATCATTGATAGGCAATCGTTTGTCTCAAATGGCAACGCCCGAGGCTGAATCAGAAATGTGAGAAATGTCTTTCATCCTCCTCAGGCAAATTGTAATTTTATCGTGCATGATGTTTCAGTTTTCTCCTTCCTAGTGGGCACGATAGACATTCTGAACATATAGCGCAGCAGCTGAGCACTTAATTCTCTATTTACCCAAGCTCGTGGTGTTAAGCGCTTTCATTTAACGTCTATTATAAAAGATTATTTACAGTGGCTGAGCACCAGAATAACACAAACCTTGCGTGGTCCTGGGAAGGCCATTTTCAGCTGACTGAGCTGAGACAGTGAAGTCCTGTAAACAGCTTTCTCAGGCAAGAGAGGTTGGGGAAGCGTAATAAGGGCGGAAGTGGAGGGCGAGAGCGGGGAGAGAAATTAAGCACCGCTAATTGTAAATTCAATAACCGAAAAACCTTAATGAGAGTCGAATGAGATCCCAGAGGACAGCGACCATAATGGGGCAGCTCCTGACTTTCCAGGTTTATAGGGGGCTAATTTCCCTTTTCTTTTTCTTTCACTAACGCGTTGCATCGTTCGTTTGAGCAAGTTTCTTGTTCAACAAATTTGATTTCTTTGCATAGTGGTAGGTCTTCCGCCTTCTTGATTTCCCTTAATCACTTTGTATGATAGGCTCCTACATTCCGCTTCTGCTTGCCCCCAGCCCGCAAACAAAAAAACACATTCTGAATTATTCTGATTGGTTTACACAGTCATTGTAGTTACCCTAAAAACTTTGAAAGAAACGTTTTAGTTTGAAACGGGTGATTTTCTTTAGGGCCGTTTATTGTATATTCGCTGAAGAAGGAATCACTATGGCTGTATGACAGCCGTACAATTTGAAGGCTTATTGAGGCGGAAATAAGTTAGACAAAAGTTTTTGCACTCTATCATATCTGTGTGCGTTGCTGAAGCTTACAAAACTGAAAAGTACCTTTGAACATAATCGTGAAGAGAGAAATAGTGGCTGACATATCCTTGGATATCATGAAATCGGAACGATATACTTGGTCTTGAATAAGCCGTCCCACAGAACATTGTTAACAATAGAGTCAACGTATGCACCTGGAAGCAGCTTGTAGTTGCGCGAATAATGCTATCGTATACCGGTTATTGAAGATGTCATATAAATTTAGCTCAGGTCGTACTTAGGCAGATTACTCCTTCGTAGTACGTAATGAAGTGACATTACAAAGTTCGAAGCCTCGAGATAAAATAATAGGACAAAAAGGCCTCAAGGTTACCAGTCAGCCTAATTCCCAGAGCCCTCTTGTTTTGTTTACTCTGGAGATAATGGCAGTGCTCAAATTGACGGTCTGTAGAGGGCTGTAATCATAGAACCATGGCGTATATGAAAAGGTAACACGCATACAAAATGAAATTGACTAACGCTTAATTTTAAAACAGGGCATTTGGACTTCCTGTTTACCTTGATAAGTGGCTGTTGCAAGCAGCGGTATTTAGGCTTACAGTTGAGCCAAGGATAAGTTTTTATAATTAAAAATACACTGATCATGTGATTTCCCAAGACGTCTGCATTGAAGCCATGTAGCAAGTCATTTATTGGCTAAGCAGTGCTCCTAAATTGATGAAAAGAGCCTACATGTTATCATAGCTTTCAATGGCGTTGAACCTTTGTAGTCTGTAGGAAACCAAAGAGAAGGTTGCGGTCAACCTTGGAGACAGCCTAAGCAAATCTTTTTTTTTATGTCTTTTTGTAATTTTGGCAGCATTATGAAACAAACATTCCAGCTCGTTTTTTACGTTAAGTTTAGCAAGATAGAGGCCAACAACCAGCTAAAATTTTACAGTGCTACTTTCAGAATTAGCGCATTTTGCTAGGCCCAGGGACCATTTGTCATGAAAAATGAAACTAGTCACTCGTAGAAAGATTTGTACTCCTGAAGTCCTACCATTTTTGGAACGTTATCAAGATGAAAAAATTAGCTTTTGTTCTATTAGCAAAACCTTATGAATGAAAAATTATAGGTATTGTTTTATATTTGATCTCTCACAAACAACCGTGAATACTTTCAGTGTTGTCTATAAAGACTCCCTCTGTTTCTTTGAATGTTTTGTCGCATAAAGGTAATTTACCGCGGTTGATGCCTCATATAATGCGTATAAGCACTTCGTCAGTTCTCAATATCGGTCATGCCGACTACATTTATATGAGGGCGAAGTGCAAAGGAGTGCACGTCAAAGAATCCCAGGTGATCAAAATTAGTCTTTAGTGATCTGCCTCACAGTTATAGCGTGGTTTTGATAGCTAAAACACCAGAATTACTATTTTGTCTGTTGTGTTCTTCGTCATTCCGACCCTCTCGCCTGTTGATGTCGAGACAACTAGCCAACTAAACTTACGACGCTCGCAATTTTTTTAATTGCTTCATATTGGTCGGACTGCATTACTTTTCTGTGGAACGGATTTTCCGTAAAGGTAGCGGCACGTCTGCGCATGCGGCCAATCAAAACAAAATAAAGCAGTCTGGTTAGCTCGCGGATATCTTCTACTAGTCTATCTGCACCATATGAGTGGCGCTAGCGAAGTACCACGCCACGCATTAGCTTATCTTATTCTTTGTTTTTCATGACCTCTGCATGCTTTCTTACGGTTTATAGGGACCGAGACCAAACAGGAAGCTTTAGGGCTCCAAAAGTTCCACGTGCTGCTTATTTATTTCCTCCTCATTGTTTTTTTTTGTTTTATTACTGTCCCATTTCGATAGAGAAGGAAACCTAGGCTGAAGTTTTTTAACTTCAGCCTAGGTTTCCTTCTCAACATGAATATTGTATTCTAGAATAGAAATTGTAGCCTTTCTATCATCCTGCAGCTTTCTTAAGGTCAGTATGCGTCGCTTTTCTTCTGCCGCTGCATGCCATTTCATTTTCTTTCTTTTTGCATGGAACAACTTTGCTTTTGCGTTCAAGTGATTGCTCTAGCTGTCTTGCTTTCTTGAGACCGCAATCATTGTAAGGACTCTGATTTCTTCCAACAATACCCTCCTCCACCGATGCGCTGCGATAAAGATGCGATAGATCCCAACTTTTGTCAGTGCTTTTGCGAAGATGCCTGACGCGTTATACCGAATGGTCTGCCTCGAACTTGCATCACCTCTCGATTTTCTTTTGTTTCTTTTACTGTTGTGACCGTTGGGTTTATGCATATTGTTTTGTTTGATGCACTTATTCAAGCTGCCTGGAGGAGCTTTTCATTCTCTTGCCGCTTCTCTGGTGGCAGTCTTTTAAAAAGGTTTCTAGAGTGCTACAACAAAGCTATGCTACAGTAGCAAAATGAGCGCCTAAATCTTCTTTGTCATCTTACGACGTAAGAAAATCGAACCAACATACAAGAATAAAAATTGATTATGGCTGTAGAACTGCACAACCATCGTTGCACGCGGCAAGTTTTCTTTTACATGTCTTCTGTTGATTTGCGTAATCTTTGTCAATGCTAGAATTGGATTTAAAAGAACACCTAGAAAAAGGGGTGTGACCCGGTGATTGACATTTCCTTGTCGCTCATTGTATTATAACTTCAAATTTGTCCTTGTGCGTGCCTATACAAATATTCTAATTGTTCAACTGTTACCTTGTAGTCTATTAGAAAGCACGGTGAGCCTCAACCAAGCCTTTCTTAAGTAATGCTTGAAGATGTAGAGTTGGAACTGAGATGCTAAGAAAGGGAAATCACGATCTAGGTAAAAAGCTTACGCCCGAATCTACTGCGTCAGCGCAGCTTTTGTTCTATTATTTATAAGTGGTTTTCGTAACATCCAGCATAATATTGTTACAGTGTGGTATGCGCCGGTGAAAATCCCTGGGTCACGAGTGTGCGATAGCACTAGATGCGATGAAGCTTGGGTGGATGTGGACGCAGTGGTGTCGTTTGGAGACATCGGGACGGAACCGATGTGGCATCCACTATAGAGATCCGGCGCAGCGTCGTAGGGAGCGTACCCCGCACCTCCCACCAAATGTGAGGGCGTAGGAGATCAGCATCGGTGTTTAACTGAACGCAACTGCTAGGGCTCTTAACCACAGTATCGGAAAACAGTCAATATCGTCTTCTTCTGTTCTCGCGATGCCTGGACATACGATACTGTTACAATATTACGCCAAGCTGGTACTTGCAAAATCACTAGGTGACTGTCGGACATTGAGAACGATAAAGGAACGCATTTTTGCTTTAAATGGCAAAATGACAATGAAAAAAGACAAAGAAGACTTCAGACTTCTTTTTTTATGCATACGTTGACTCGTTATGCAGTCTTGGGGTTGCCTTTCAGTTTGAAGGTGTGCTTGCCCTTTGAGGTAACTTATTTAGGATGTCCTATATTTGTATGAAGTGTTGATAGACAAGCGACGGTACTCAAATGCTATTCGTCAAATCATCAACAAGAAACATGGCACGGCCCAAATCCGCCTTCATTACTTGGTGCATGAAGGTGGGTGTTTACAGTTTGCTAATTCGCTATACGTTCTGATCGAAATGAGTCTCTTATTTCTTTATCGTGGTCGCCTTTCTTGGAAATATGTCACTTTACTACATTTTTCTCTAGTACTCTTTTTTATTCTTCGCTTACTTCAACAGAGCACGATCTAACCAAGGAGATTTGTTGGAGGGAGGATCGCTATGGATCTGAGTTCGTTTTCGTGGAGCCACTTGTGACCTCTACAGCAATGCGATATTCTCCAACACTGCGCGCCAAGCTTTCCTCCTTTCCGGCGTGAAGTGTTAGGGTTGGCAACAAAAGTCCTGACCTTGTCATTCAAGCTTTTTCAGGAATTTTCTTACATTATTTGAATCTGATTAGCAATATCCAGAAACGCTTTCTCATTTATTTGTATCCACCAGTGGTATTTTAGTGTGACAGAATCAGTATAAATGAGAGACGCTCACCTGTACGCGTTCCTAATCGTTGTGATCATTGCTCGTGCTATTTATTCCCCTCTAGTTGAGCAATTTTAGGGCAGCATGGCATTCTTCTTATGTCCTTTATTTTGGCAATGCAACTTTTTTCGTAATTTGTAATATATCTCGAATACTAAGTACTTGTTAGTCTTAAGTGACACACGGAATTTACTTACCATTTCATCTCTGTACTGAGCACGAAAGTCGGAAATCTACACGTGATTTTGTGTGATTGTTCCCCTTACTAGTTTTCTCCTGGAGAACAACCAATGATTTTAAGTTCAACGAGTAAAAATTACGCCTGCCTTGTGAATCATCCACAGAGGTTGGTTAGATATTTATTTTCTTTACATGGTTGGTCGTCCACTCTTCAGGGAAGCGCCTGATATGTACACGAGCGTGCGTCACGTCTGTATTTTGCCTACTTTATTTGTGCCTTACGCGGCGCCTAGCACGAATATCTTTTATGATACGATACGTCTATACGTCTGCTGAATATGGTGCCAGGTGTATCCGACTATGAGTGAATAAATAGTAATTTGTTATAAACAGGGGCAAGGTGCATCAGAAAGGCTGGCCAACGTTTCACAGAAGGACCTATCTTTGCCAAACGCCAACGAGAGTAAACTCGAATCTAGAAACACCAGACGCGGCTGAAGTTTAATCCACGAAATCAAACCACTCTAATGTTTCAGACATTGCGAAACCATTAAGTAGGGAAGAAATAGGCGTGCATATTGAGGGCCTAAACTGTTGTTCCCCGAACAGCACAATAAAAGCATTCGAGCTTCCCAAGCACCTTTCGGAATTTTCGCGACAAATGCGTGTCAAGCTCCTTTTCGCGGAGAACGATTCGCCAGGCACCGGGACGACACCACTTGGACTCCTCAACCAGAACATGCACAGACCTCGACCTATATCTTAAGCCTTTGATGGAGATAGGTCCCTCTATTGAAACGTTGGTCGGCCTTTTTGGGGCACCTCATCCCTGTTT